>NW_017306357.1:1049554-1050997 GCF_000935625.1 Nanorana parkeri | reverse complement strand
ATATATATATATATATTAACATATATATTTTATAGATAGATAAATCCTATTCATCATCCAGCGCCCCAAAGTTAATTCTGCCCACCCAAAAATGGAGGGAAACCGGTAGGTGGGGGGTAGGTATAGTGCATCCTGAAACTACAAATAGATAGATAAATAGAGATATAAATATCGATGATAGATAGATAGATAGATAGATAGATAGATAGATAGATAGATAGATAGATAGATAGATAGATAGATAGATAGATAGATAGAGGGAGCTATTAGACGAGCACCTCAGTGTTGATCAATGATCTTATTTTCTTAAATGAAAAGCAAAACGACCCCTCATGTCTGCCTGTGTTCCTGCTCTGCATTCTGTACTGATATCCTACCTCCTGTATGCATTCATTTTTGTGTTTTTTTAAATGTCTATTTATATAGCAATATGATTGACATTTAATGTGATGCATGTACTCCATGGGGTACCCCAGGGGTGCAGCATACAGCTAGTGTGGTTGTGATGGATCTCTGTCGGTGAGGTTAATTCACTAAAGGAGTCATTATTGTTTGCTCTGCAAGGTGAACATTTTCTCCTCCTTTAGTAAATCGCCCCTGTGGGTCATATCAATGTAAATGGGCCATTGGAGGTGTGTGTCCTCCAGCAGGACTGGGAAGGAATGATAAGGTGACCCCATTCTCCTGGATTGTTGCTGACTTTTGCAGATATGGTTTCAGGATTCTGAGAACAGAACATCTTTGAATGATATTAATGCACAGCTTACAATGCAGCATCGAGTTCTGCTTGGTTTCCTGTGTCTCTTTATGTCCGGGTGATTTGGAGAAGGTGTGGGGGAGGGGGAGCCTATTAACCCCTTCTTTTCTATCTGCCTCTGTTTCCAGCAACTGGCTTTTTACAATATTAAATACAATTTCCTAACAGTGGCAGTGCCAGGGATCGTTATTACCACACAATGTATAAATATATTATTAATGGAGAGCTGTGCAATCACAACAAATGGCCCTGTTCAGCTCTAGGTCATAATATCAAACAATAGAACATATTACCAGGACGAGTCTTATGCATTTCTCTGTTCATTCTAATACTCGATTTTGTTATTTATTGTTGTGCAAAAAACGCTGATGAAAGGGTAGAAAGAAAAATCGTGCATTCGTGTTATTAAAAAACAACCATACCTGAATGACACATCAGCTGTTACATTGTGTTCATTGAAAAGGTTGGTAAACATTTGACCTATAGCCACCGATTTAATCTAATAATAGGAGAAAATAACAGGGAATATAATTAGAGACTGAAAAGGAGTCATTTTGGCAGCACGAGTATTGCTAATATGTAGGATGTGAAAGATTATGTTATACTTTGTTGGTAAATTTACTCAAGATTTAAGGTTATTATAACAAAATATTTATTTACAATATAAATATAGCAATATATATATA
>NW_017306357.1:1045270-1048445 GCF_000935625.1 Nanorana parkeri | reverse complement strand
CAGGAAGGGAAGAAATAAATAATAAAATAAATTGCACTTAAAAAATATTTGAACTGCTGCTAATAACATAAATGTGAAAAATAAAATAAAAAAGAATTACTTTGATACATTCCAATGTGTTCTGTATTTACCTCCGAGTCTACAATATGTATTGTTCTCACATGGCTACAAATGTATTCATCAAAGAGAATCTTTCCAACGGTATTTTTGCACTTTTTGATTCTTTTGTGTGTTTTCATATTTTGGTCCTTTTCACTGTACAAATCATTTGTGTCCTCCCCAGTCATATATAAAAAAACCACACTCCTTTCAGCGAGTTTCAATAGCTGCTAGAAGCGATTCTGCAATGAATAGACTCCTCGGCTATAGATAGAGTGTACACTTTAGATTTTTATTTTTTTTTTGCTGAATTCTACAATAGGATTATTTATTCATTTCCTGGGGGAGGAAAGCAGTACGTGGAATTATTGCAGGGGAAAGGGGAACACAAACTATCACTTGAGTGTTAATAAAACTCGGTCTAAGAAAATTAGGTGAACGTGAAAGAAAGTGATAATGGAAAAATGAAATGAAACATATAAAACGTGTTTTTGTTTGGGGTGAATATAAAGCGGTGTCTATGAAGAAATATTTTCTATAGACACACACAGTTGTACAATCTGCTTTACCAGCATGAAGGCCTATTTAAAAATCTATTTAAGTCATATTTAATCACATTGGCCCTTCCACTACATAGTTGTATCATTTATCTAATGTACAAATGATCGCACATAGTTACATCATATCTGAGGTTGAATAAAGACATCTGGTTCAATATTTGTGAGTGTATGTATGTGATTCTCTGTGTGTTCCAGTCTACAATCTGATCCTAAGATTCTAGATTTAAGGTTGTGCAGTATGAGGGACTATGTGAGTGGATTTAAATTAAATAGACTGATTAGGTAGGCCATTGCATTTAAAGTTGTTGGATAATATTATGAAGATTTTTAAGATTGTGCAATCAATCTGCTATCTATGTGGCCACCTTTGCAGACCAACTCTAAGCAAATCTGGCTTTTTCTAGCTTGATATTACAGTGCTAACTTAGGCCAGGGCTCCAAAGTTATTTTTAATCTGAGAGACTGAAAAAGAAGAGACACAAGCACTCCATATCTGTAAAAATAAAATAAAAAAAGTCAAGGCAAATGGACTTGCTGAATTCTGAATTGACAAAGCTGGTCGGATATCCAGTGAAACGTCTTCAAGAAAAATACAGCAAGTCCAGTCGCCTTGACATTTTTTTTTACAGATATACCATGACGGGAATGAATGAGAACCTTCACAGACATATCTCTATATACCAGTCCATAGATGCGATGGCTGCATTCGTTTTCTCCTGGTGGTCCTGCCACTAACACACTTCCTGCCCCTAGGTGTCAAAGCACACTCACTCACAGCAGCACTGTCACCCTAGGACAGGGGAGTACAATGATAGGATTACAGTGCACCCCCTCCTATTCTCTTCTCTATAACATAATAGGGGGTGTGTTGTGTAGTCCACAAAGAGAGCTCAGGCAGGGATGATAGCAATGTTTTAGATGTCAGTGCAGCGTTGTCAGCTCACTATAGGAAGTAAGAAGCTCACTGGATTTCTGGCAGAATCAACAGGTAATTTTGTACATAGTGAAAAGACATAACAAAACACAATAACAAAGCAAAAGGGAGAACATAAGATAAGCTGATTGTTGGGTTTACATACACTGTGAAGCTTTCTTCACACACAGCTAATGTATGCTGTGTTCAATATTTAAAAACGCTTGTGAAGACTGTATACCATTTTGTCTAATGGCATCATTCACATATATGTGTCCACACATGGTGCCCATTCAAGTCACACAGCTTCTGGTGTGACACATCAAAATGCATTAAAAACAAAGTTTACAACCCTTCATTATGTTTTAAAGCAAATATTTTAATGTGGCCTAGCCCCATGTACAATCATGTGTTTACCATTCCTCTGAAGGTAATTTGGTTGTTGTAAGTGAACAAAAGCTGGGCTCATCATAGTGAAACAGCCCTTACTTCCTCATCTGGGGAAAAAGTAATACTAATGGTTAAAAAAAGCATGAAGGTACAATTTAGGAATAAAAGCCAAGTTTATTTTATGAATTATGCAGAAATAACAAAAAAGTAACCATCCTCATTTAGTGCAACAATGTTTAATGCAGCATTGGAATACAGCATGGAGTTTTGTCATCCTTAGACTTGGAATATCCTGTCAAGTAACAGAGAAATTGGCATTTTGTTTTTAATCTCTCTGCACTTCTATTGGGTAGTTGAACAAACACAATATATACACAATATGAAAATATTGCCTCCCCCTCCCCTCATTATATAAAGGGCCAGACACGCCACTTAGTCATACATGGACATCAGTATAAAAGGCCACCCAAGAGGATGGAATAAAAGAAGAACATTTGTATGATATATTAGATTAAGAACATGGAAAAAGAGGAAACAGTTTCTGGATAATAGCATATTTGGGGACTGACCAATGCAAGACTTCAGAATCAATGGGCATCCTTTAGGAACATGCTCAAAATAGCGGCACACAACAACCAGATAAACCTCCCTTTTAGCTCATACTAAACTGCAGAAATTGCATAGCTGGAAGCAGATTGATTGCAATGGGTAACACAGACAGTTCAGATTTTTATCTGGACCTGGGAATACTAGTAACAGATATGGAAAGTGCTTTTTAAGCTGTGAAGATGAAACAAAAACAATGAGTTACCTGTGTAGGGACCTCCGGAATAAGCAATTTGGATCGATATGTGCAAGATGGAAGCAATTTCTTGCAATTACCAATCAGATTATTTTATTGTAACAGCAAATAATCCTGTTTGGTTGCTATGGGCAACAGGTTCACTTTTGCTTCCGTTTTGTATACATCAGCTGGGAGAGACCATGCAAGCTAGTGAAACACAAAAGGCATTGGGCATTATGCCTAGTTAGGCAGGGCAGAGATATGGTGGCTGGTGGTGGGGTAGGACCTGGAATCAATGGCTGTGACATAGAATAAGGCAAAGCACATCCAATAAGCAGATGACTATATTACAGCATTTAAGGGGATCCCTTCCCCATCATAGTGCATACATCCAGCCAGCAGCTGTGACTGGTCTTCTTCTAAAAAGTG
>NW_017306357.1:1039524-1045196 GCF_000935625.1 Nanorana parkeri | reverse complement strand
TCTTAGTCCTTATGGAAAGCAGATGGTACAGAAGGAGCTTTAATCTGTACAGTCTCTGCAGTCCGGGAGAAAAGGCCACTACTGCTGGCCCCTGGCATTGCCCTGCAGCCACAGTACCAGGGGCTCCCTGCTGTACATCCTGGCCAGGTCACAGGCGGTGTCCCCGTCCCTGTTCCTGTGGCCTACCCTGCTGTCCGTGTGCAGGACCAGGAACTGGACCATGTGCAGGTGGCCTTCCTTGGCTGCCAGGTGCAAGGCTATGTTGCCATCGTTGTCCTGCAGGTTGACATCAGCATGGAAGTCCAGCAGGATCCTCATGGTGTCGCAGAAGCCGGCTCTGGCCGTGTCGTGGAGGACTGAGAAGCCACAGCTGTCCTGCAGATTGGGGTCAGCACCTCTGCCGAGAAGGAGGCTGGCAATGGCCGGGCATCCCAACCGCATCACCTGGAGGGGGGGGGGAGACACAGATCGTTATGTCATGGGCACTGCACATAATAGGGTGCCAGTCCCTGTTACAGGACTGGGACTAAATCATACAATCTACACATGAATTACAACCAAATCCATTCAATTCTGTATTCCCTGCCGCATCCAATATGACAACAATGACTTCATACAAAATATATCTACCAGTCTATAGAAGAACGAGGTGTGAGGTCACGAATGTATACACATTATATATATTACACCATACTGATATTATTTATTTGTGCGCAAAAATACAATTATTTAACCCCATAATTCTATATGTGCTGGTCCTAATGTGAGTAATAAAGTATATGTCTACATCTTCCAGTCTATAGATGAATGAGGTGTGAGATCACGTATAACAAATTACATACTTTATATATTACACTATACTGAGTACCAAAATAGCATTATTTAACCCCATAATTCTATATGTGCTGGTCCTAATGTGAGTAATTAAATATATATCTACATCTTCCAGCCTATAGATGAATGAGGTGTGAGATGACATAAAACAAATTATATACTTTATATATTACACTATACTGAGTACCAAAATATATTAAATTAAACCCCAATTCTATATGTGCTGGTCCTAATGTGAGTAATGAACGGACACAAAACACATCTTCCAGTCTATAGATGAATGAGGTGTGAGATCACGAATGTATACACTTTGTATTACACCATACTGGTATTATTTATATATATACAAAAATACAATTATTTAACCCCATAATTCTATATGTGCTGGTCCTAATGTGAGTAATGAAATATATGTCTACATCTTCCAGTCTATGGATGAATGAGGTGTGAGATCACGAATGTATACACTTTATATATTACACCATACTGATATTATTTATATTTATAATTCAACCTGTACTGGTCCAAATGTGAGTAATGAATTAAAAAAGACACATCTTCCAGCCTATAGATGAATGAGGTGTGAGATCACATCTATCAAATTATATACTGCACATATTACACTATGCTGAGTACCAAAATATATTTAATTAAACCCCAATTCTATATGTGCTGGTTCTAATGTGAGTAATGAAATATACGTCTACATCTTCCAGTCTATAGTCTATAGGTGTGAGATCACGTATGTATACACTTTATATATTACACCATACTGATATTATGTATATGTGCACACAAATACAATGATTTAACCCCATAATTCTATATGTGCTGGTCCTAATGTCAGTAAACACTCCTACCAGTCTATAGATGAATGAGGGGAGAGATCACGAATGTATACAGTTTATATATTACACCATACTGATATCATTTATATGTGCACAAATATAATATGATTTAACCCCTTAATTCCATCTGTGCTGGTCTTAATGTATAAATAGTAATTGACAGAAAATACAAATAAATACAAACACAAACAAATAAATGTATATGCTTTGTATACTACACTATACTTTAGATAATGACACCGTTTATATGTGCACAAAATAGCATGATGTAACCCCATAGTTCCATCTGTACTGCTTTTATTACAAGTAGTGACTTGATAAAAAATAGACTGGACTATATAGAAGCAGAGAATATGAGGAAATACGAGGTGCAGAAAAAAAAGATTATTTATCACATATACATAGAAAAAAAAATATATATTATATATTTACTATCTAGATATATATCTAGATATATCTAGATATGTCTAGATATATATAAAGATCTCTATATAAAGTCTAGGAGATATAAAATTGATGCTAGGCCCCTAGTGTAATGACATGTTCGGTACACTGCCCACTTGATCCTGGCATAGGTGAAAAAAAAAAATACATTAGTCACTATTTTAGAATACAAAAATAAAGAAAAAACATACAAAAATGTCATCTGAGTCTAATTTGTTTTTGGGGTAAGGTTCGGTGTCACACAGTGTCTGTTTAGCAGTCGGTGTATTTTCCTGCTCTCCATGCTGTAGTTATTTTGGCCTTTTTTGTATATTTGGGTCATGTACTATGCTGTGTACATAGGGCTGTGCAGGTGCGGCAGGTCCCATGTGATGGAGGGATTTCGGGTAATTATGTCGCAGCACGGATTATAAATATTCGCTGCTGCTGTGAAAATTTAACCCGGTGATTGCTGGATGGTTTTTATCCTTCCTCTGAGGCCTTCCGAGATTAAGAAGAGAGTTTCTATCAGGCTGGACTAGCATCTCTCTGTGTGGAAAGCATTATCCTTGCTACATTCAAACGCTCAGCGACTGTGGTGTGTTCAAGGTGTGTACTAGACATGGGAGGGAGAGAGATAACATCTGTTTACAGAGGTGACATCACCTTGTCTGCAGCCAGGACCAGACCAAGTTATATCTAGATATATATATATATATATATATACACATATCTATCTATCTATCTATCTATCTATCTATCTATCTATCTATCTATATATAGATAGATAGATATATACAGCCCCCACATATACTTTCTAACCCACACATATGTAATACATTTCTAAATATGTAATTTACACCTTATAGATGTGGCCCTCTGGCCTAGTGGCACCTTATAATCTACATATTAATGTGTGTTGGTTTGAGAGCCTCAATCAGGTTGAGGGGGGATTAAATAAATAGGACAATGAGCCTTTTACTAATAATCCCTCTGGATATGTACATACAGACATTTTTTTATCACATACTCACATAAAGAATATAACAAGAAATGATCTTTCTATTTTTGTCAGTAGTTCTCTTGCCCGATAGACATTTTTTTTTACATTTTTGTAGCAGTGTAATGCCGAAGTGTTTCTTTTCTTCTGTTTTCTAGAGCATTACGTTTTCTACTGCTTTCTAAATCAGTACATTGTTGCTTATTGCTACATTCATCTTTGAAGTGTTGGTGGATGAAAAGCAAGACATTCTCGGAGCTGATCTTAGATAGGCAGTTGGCTTGTCAAAAACGTGATCTGTAGCTGTGGTGAACTACAAGTACCACCAACGTAGTACCCTGGGGCCTGTTATTCTACAATAGCTAAAGAGGCATTTGTTGTATAAGCCTCCCTAGTACTGGAGCCTGGACTGGGTTACAATGCAGCACACAGATATCCTTCCATATTATATCATTAGAGATGTTCCTGCTATCATAGAGATAGATGTATATTAGAGGGAATACACGTGTACACAATGTATCTTTCTTTTCACACACACACACACACACACACACACACACACACACACACACACACACACACACACACATATATTTCTATGTGTATACAAGAGATTAAAAACGTCTCTTTGCAGCACCTTGTGACTTTTATTCATGTTACATATTCTATTTATGTGAATAAAAGTCAAAGTGTGCTGCAGTGAGACGTTTTTGGAATTCTGGTTGTATTTGTGTATCATACACTGCATATATTTGTTTTTGAATATCATGTACATCTTTTGCACATTTTAATAAAATATATTATATTTGCACATATATAAAGATATATAATGGGCTGAGATATTGCAGGAATGTTCCACAACACAGACAGCCATTTTTGCTGAAGCTGTGTGAACACATTGGAAGGATGTGTCTATCATACTGAATGAGGCCTGCCACACGTGGGCCTTGTGTGAATCTGCTAACCTGCTGTCATTCACTTCCCCTGGTCAGCCTGCACCGAGGCCTATGTAAGCTGCTCTGAAGGAATCTGCTTTGTATTTCTAGAATGAAAGCCACACATTTCCAGCAGTCATTCTTGAAGCTGCTTCGATATACACGATGGGTCTGTATACAAAGCAGGCTGGAGAAGTCTCTGCGCTGACTTTGCGCCAAACTGCATTTTCGAGGTATTTATAACACTCGCCAATATGAATACTTTCCTGGGTTTGGTTTTCGGTGGTGAGATGCACATTGTTCTACTCATAGTGAGAGATTTGGCTTTCTGTTATTATAGTTCAGTCATTTCCCTCCTTATTACTACCCGCACCGAGCGGAGATGATCACATCATCAGCATGATATCAAAGTCACATATCCGATTCATAATATTTGTATCTGCGATCTCCCGAAACATTAAGGCAAGGTGAGGGCTGAGCTGGTCTGAGATTTGGGACTGAGGTAAAGAACCAAAAGACTAAAAAAAAATGCCAATTGAGGGAAAGAGAGAGGAGACTAAAGCATCCGATTTATAGATCTGCCATGTGTCTGCAGGCTGCCAGTTACTTCAGAAGAGAAGCTGAAGGATGAGATATATGACATGAGACGTCATCATCCCCACATTATACAATAATAGCAGATGGATGTCCAGCTCACAAATATCTAAATATTCAATTGTGTATTATGTGTGTTACAATGTAGTTTACATATATGCAGATATTTTTTTTGTGTCTTCTGCATTGTTAATTACACACACGAGGGTCACAAAATGCTAAAATACCATTCATCATCCTGCACCCCAAAGTTAATTCTGCCCCCAAAAATCGAGGGAAACTGGTAGGTATAGTGCACCCTAAAACTACAAATAGATAGATAAATATCGATGATAGATATCGATAATAGATAGAGATAATAGATAGATAGAGATAGATATTTACCGATAATAGATAGATCGATCCTATTTATATCGATGTTATATAGACAGACAGACAGACACACGTATAACTGATACCCACGTTTTCATTGATTGCTGATCTGCATCGATCTGATTTGGTTTTGTTCATTCGAGTGATGAATGTAGACAATTTTAGGATGACATGATACCCTCAGCATGAGGTGACAGGAGAACCCATAGTGAAGATTCTGATTCTTTCCCGTGCCTTGTGACTACCTGGCACATTAACCCCTTGTGTGCCCTGGCCAGATTTCCCTCTATTTTTCTATTTTGTTTTTTTTGGAAATGCAGAATGAACTTTGGGGGTGCAGTAACCTGAATGGGACCTCATTTTGAAGGCTCTGGCATGCCCCCACCCTGGCACAGGACCCAGTCTGAACTGGTAATTGGCTGGAATGTAGTTGGGGTGACATTGGCCATCATTACTGCAATCTGCCACTGACAAGCTATTTGTTCCATCGTTGGCGATCAGCGATGGTGGTGGGGACGGGGGTGTTAACCCCTTTGTGCCGGCAGGGCCCGAGGCAGAGGGCTGATGGGGGAAAGGGTTAAGGTGTCAGGTTATTGGTGGGTACCCCTTGGCCATGGATCATCTGCCCCCCCCCCCCTGCCCCCCCCTTTTAACCCGCTCACCCCC
>NW_017306357.1:1011821-1039057 GCF_000935625.1 Nanorana parkeri | reverse complement strand
CCCTCTTTGTACCCCGCTCACACCCACCTGCAGGGCTGTCCTGCCAAAGCGGTTGGGCGCATCCACGTTGGGCGAAGAGCGCAGCAGGTCGTCTAGTTGCTCCAGGTCCCCCCGGGCAGCGGCCGTTGTCATCAGGTCCGCCAGAGGGTCTGCCATGCTGGGCTGTGGGGTCCTGGGCAGGGCGGCGGGTTATTGGGGCATGGCATAAAGCAGGCTGACAGCCGGGGCTCTGAGCTAATAGGGGGATCGTAGTAAATACTCGTAAAAAAGTTGGTGCCAGGGCCCCGCCCCCCGCGTGCACACGTGATGAGCAGATATCCCTTCTTCTCATTCGCAGCCTCCCCTCTCCTTGTTCTAGCCCTCCTCTGTAAGATCTTTCTTTCTGTCCTTCCTTCTGCAGCAGCTCATCTCTCCTGTCCCATCAATCAGCCTCCCATCCTCCCCATACCTGCATTTCTTATTTCATCCTCAGCCTCCATCCCTTCCCACCAGCCTCCATTCCACCTCTCTTTTATGCAAAATCCATGCATGGACCCGACTTCTGGCACGTCTGTCATCTGCTTCCCTGACATCTGATCAGCCTCTGTTTCCCTCCTTTTTATGTCCAGTGCAGATTTGCCATAAAAACTGAAGCAGTTACTCATGTCAACCCCTAAAATCCCTTGCTTCGTGATCGTGATTGGTTGATATGGACAGTATTAAATCGTATTTGAAAACTAAACCTGTTCTGAAGCCTCTGAAAACTGGAGGGTAAGCAGAGCTGTTTCCTATAGCAACCAGGATGTGATGCAATAGAGCAATCCTATTGGACAAGAGCTCCATTGTGTTTCAATCAGGAGGAAGTAAAGGTTGCTGTTGCCCATAGCAACAGATCAGGTTGTAGCCAACTCTAATGTGCTAGTGAGTCAAATAGAGCAGCCAATCAGAGTTCTTGTTTTATTTCCATTGGATGGAAGCTGAAACCTGATTGGTTGCTGAGGCCGCTTCTGTTTTCTGATCTGAATTGATTAATCAATTAATTGAATGATTGATACATGAAGATCAGATCTGGTGACCTGGATATGGGATACAGATCTGGGATTTGGAGGTTGCTATGGGTAACGGCTCCACCAGGTTCACAGATCATAAGTCTATTGCACACTACAGACACCGCCTCTAGTTTTCAGAAGCCATCCACATCTGTCCTACAATTCTAGATTTGCCTTTTCAGCTCGTGATTGTGCCACAAAAGTGTCAAGTGTGCCATCTGGACTTACTGTTTGGACCGGATGGGTTTTGGAGGCTGAGCCCATCATGACCGGTCTAGATCCGGACAAGTTCGGAAGCTTCAAGGCGACAGTCAACAAAATCGTTGTTTTTTTTTTTTCCGCCCACGTTTAGCCTCCAGGTCGGTGCATTCTTCAGCCTCCAGTGATGTGTGATGATGCAACCTCCAGGAAGTGTAGGCTCTCCCCCTTAAAAGACCAACAATGCCTCAATTCCTGAGGGCTGCTGGCAGGAGGACAATCTGGAGGAGGACTATGAAAGATCCCGTGTCAAGGAGAATATTTCATAACATCCATGCCAATGGTGAAGAGCCTCCAGTAACCTCCAGGAAGGTAAGTAGAAAGCAGGTAAGTGACCCATGGTTCCATCATTAAACTGTTGTAGAACATCCGAAGCAGTCTGCAGAAAACATCCTCAATGATTGCAATAAAGGACTTCCTGCACATAACCAACACCATGAGTAGAGGGACCTCCAATACGGTAAGTAGAGGGACCTCCAACACAATGAGTAGAGGACCTCCAATGCAGCACAGAACCTGCAACACAATGAGAAGGACCTCCAATACGATGAGCAGAGGGACCTCCAACAGGATGAGCAGAGGGACCTCTTACACGATGAGCAGAGGGACCTCCAACAGCATGAGTAGAGGGACCTCCAATACGGTAAGCAGAGGGACCTCCAACACGATGAGTAGAAGGACCTCCAATGCAGCACAGAACCTCCAACACAATTAGAAGGACCTCCAATACGATGAGCAGAGGGACCTCCAACAGGATGAGCAGAGGGACCTCCAACACGATGAGCAGAGGGACCTCCAACACCATGAGTAGAGGGACCTCCAATACGGTAAGCAGAGGGACCTCCAACACGATGAGTAGAAGGACCTCCAATGCAGCACAGAACCTCCAACACAATGAGAAGGACCTCCAATACGATGAGCACAGAACCTCCACCACGATGAGCAGAGGGACCTCCAACACGATGAGTAGAGGGACCTCCAATTCAGCAGAGAGCCTCCAGTGCGGTAAGTGGACTCAGAACCAGTCAGATGCAGGGCCATTATAGAGGCCAGATTATCATGGTGATCCTTTCCATCCAGGCAGATCGGTGGGTGAGATGTCGGATCCTCACCCTGTAGTCGGCTCGGTACTTCTCCTCCCTCCATCTCTCAGCAATAACCGTTAGACGTGACAGCAGTTTACTGATTAACCCCTGCACCGCCTCACTGTTCCCCTGTCACCTCTCCTCCTATACACTTCCCAGAGTGTCCATGTGGACCCGGGACTGTCCTCTGCACCATCCTTAGACTGTGTATATGGATCTCTGCGGGAGTCCGCTTCTCCTCTGTCATCTCTGCTGTCACCAGAGTCTTGTCATGTTCAGCTGTGCTCAGTTCCTGTACAGTCCTTCTCCTCCCGTCCCATCTGCACTGTCAGCGGCTCCCTCCATCAATATACTCCTACAGCACGATCCCCCCAACCATGTCACTGCACCCCAACCATCGTCCACCTCTGTTCCCTGCTACAGACCTCTGTCGGCTTTTCTTTCTGTCATGGTGTTTGTCCTTAGCCCCCCTCCCCATGCCAAACACCTCCTCTGCACCCCCCCATCTTATGTCACACATCTACTAGTACCCCAGACACTGCTCCTCTTCATCCTGTCACTGCTCCCCAATATTTCCTTCTCTTCATCCTAACACTGCTCCCCCACATCTCCTCCTCTTCATCCTGACACTGCTCCCCAATATCTCCTTCTCCTAACACTGCTCCCACACATCTCTTCATCCTGACATGCTTCCCAACATCTCCTTCTCTTTTCCTCTTGGTCCTGACACTGCTCCCCCAAGATCTCCTCACCTTCATCCCTACACTGTTTCATCCTGAAATTGCAACCCCACCCCCCATGTCTACTATCCCTCCTGACACTGCTCCCCCACATCTCATCTTCATCCTGACGCTGCTCCCCCTCATTTTCATCCTGACACTGCTCCCCCACATCTCCTACTCTTCATCCAGACACTGCTCTCCTTCATCTCATCTTCATGCTGACACTGCTCCCCATCATGCTTAACCTCACCCTCCTTATCTCTTCCTCACCCCCTTTTTTCTGACACTGCTCCCCACATCTGCTCCTCTTCATCCTGACACTGCTCCCCCATCCTAATCATCCCTTCTTTCCTGACACTGCTCCCCCACATCATCCTGCCACTGCTCCCCCATCCTAATCATCCCTTCTTTCCTGACACTGCTCCCCCACATCATCCTGCCTCCCCTCCCCCCCCTTTCTCTATTTCGCTCGTTGCCGGTTTTTCTTCGGCTTTTTTTGAAAAGAAAAAAAAATGAGCGCTCTTGCATGGCCCCGCCCACCGTCCAATCTCCTCCCGGGCCCCGCCCCCTTCAACGGCACAAAATTTAAGGAAGACTGTGACAGATGCCCCGACACGCCGTTATCACTATCCGATTGCACCGCGCTGATCATTGGAGGCTCTGCGCCCCCTAATGGGGTGTCAGGGGTTGATGTCTAACACACACCCGCCCTCAGAATGACAGAGATCGGTTCCTGTCACTGTTCGATCGATGCGGGCTGGAAGGGGTTAAGCAGAGTGTTGCATAAGAAGTCGGATCGCGGGAGCGGGCTGGTCGGGAATTCACAGATCACATACAATGTATCCGCTTCATTCACGAGTTACACTCACCGGATACAAAGTCACGACTGCGGGAAATTCAAAGCGATCACACGTTACACCGGCCCCCTGCTGTACTGTGTGCGCGACTGCACCTGCTGGCATCACAGCGCTGTGTGCGTTATGTATGATGTGCAGGGGTCAGCCCAGCGACCTTCTCCATATGTATGAATGTTACAGGCAGTCCGGCAATGATATATTGTATGCTGACGTAGTAATGGTTCAGCAAATATATTTTATTATTCACTGGAGCACACACAACATATTTACCAATAATACTACTGGCACCAAACTATGCACCCCTCTGCACCTTCAGACCCCAGATCTGCCCCAATTCCTGCACCTTCAGACCCCCAGATCACCCCCAATTCCTGCACCCTCAGACCCCAGATCACCCCCAGTTCCTGCACCCACAGACCCTAGATCACCCCAAATTCCTGCACCCTCAGACCCCAGATCACCCCAAATTCCTTCATCCTCAGATCACCCCCAATTCCTGCACCCACAGATCACCCCCAATTACTGCACCCTCAGACCCCACATCAACCTCAATCAATGCATCCTCAGACCCCAGATCACCCTAAATTCCTGCATCCTCAGATCACCCCAAATTCCTGCATCCTCAGATCACCCCCAATTCCTGAACCCACAGACCCCAGATCACCCCCAATATGTGCATCTTCATACCTCAGATTAGCCCCAATTCCTCGACCATCACATCTCTAGTCAAACCTAAGACCTGCACCTTCACACCTCAGATCAGCCCCAATTCCTGCACCTTCACACCTCAGATCAGCCCCAATTCCTGCACCTTCACACCTCAGATCAGTTTCAAACCCCCCTTTGAGCTCCTCCAATACATATACAGGGTTACATGTGGTTACAATAGCATGCCAAACTATTCAGTATATCTAGAATTTCTGGCAGCCTATATTGTATGAATTCTTTGACTTTTTGTTGTAAAAGATGAGCTTGGCTCCGCCTTCTCCTACCTTCCTATCTCCCTATTGGTCAAAAATTGATTTGATCAATGATAGTGTAGGAAGATGAACGGATTGTTGAGGTAGGCCATCATACTTCATCATACTCCTGTTGGTAAATCTAAATCTTATAACACAGTACAATCTCCTAGTGATGGGCCGAACACAGCTGAGTTCGGTTTGAGTTCGAACTTTAGAACATGAAAAAAGCTTGAACTCGAACTTCGAACTCAATGAAAGTCTATGGGATCAGAACTCTGAAAATCAAATGTCCCCATTTTGAACGCTTACTGTATGTACAAGTTATTGGCCATAAAAAGTGTATGTGGATTCGGGAACTGCCCTTGGGCACATGTATCAATGAAAAATAAACGTTAAAAAAATAACGTTATTAAAGGAGCAGGGATTTTAACATCGCCTAAAGTGACACAATAAAAATGAAAAATTCCTTTAAATATCGTGCCGGGGGGGGGGGTCCCCTTTAACCTGCCTGTAAAGTGGCGGATCTGTACAATGTATAGAACCTGCTGCAGCAAAGAAGGACATTTATAAAGAAGAAAAAAAGCATGCGGTTCCTCCCCCAACAATACCAGACCCTTTAGGTCTGGTAGGAATTTTAGGAGGGACCCCAAGATACAATTTAAAAAAAAAAGTGCGTTGGCCTCCCCTCAAAGTCTAGTAGGAATTTTAAGGAGGAACCCCACCCCCAAAAATGGGGAAAAAAAGATGTAGGATCCCCCCTAAAGTTTCCAACCAGACCCTTGATCCAAGCACAGGCCTGGCAGGGCAGGAAAGGGGGGGGGGGGATAAGCGAGCACCCCCCCTCCCTGCAATACCAGGCCACATGGGAGGGTGCTTTTCTAGGGTCTCCCCTGGAAAAGCACCCTGTCTCCATGCCGATGAGGACAAGGGCCTCTTCCCCACAAGCAATGGGGCATTGGTTGAGGGGTGCGGGCAGGGGGGCTTATTCAGATCACGGTACCTCTTTAATGAAAGGGCACACAGATGCTGCTTCCCCCCTTGTGAATGAGTAAGGGGTACTTGTACCCATTCACTAAAGGTTTAAAATAAATTTAAATAAAAAGTCCAGACTTTTATTAAAAAATCCTTTAATTGAAATAAAAACACAACAAAGGCTTTTGACAATTCCTTTATTGTAAAAAAAAAATGGATCCACCGACGTAAACCTAGGATCAATCACGATGTCCAGCGTTGTCCACAACGACGACTCGATGAAATAAAAAATAAAACAAGAAAAATTAAATAGAAATAATTTTTTTAAAAACAGCGCTTGCCGATCCGTCTGCTCGCTACGTCCGCTGGCATTCTGACAGATGCCGGCAAAATATAAACAATTGGGCGGGGCTAGCGGTAACAGCTAGCTAGCTCCACACAACTGTTTACATTTTTATGGCACCTGACAGGCCACGCGAAGCCACCCGATGTACGGCTGATTTCAGCCGATATACGGCTGAAGTGAGCCGTACCAGCCTGAAGTGAATAGACCCCTGCGGCAGCTTAGTGAATAGACCCCTAAGAGACTAGTTACCCATCAGGTCCTCTCTGTTACTGATTAGTGATTGACAACAGGAAGAGGCAGATTCCATAGTCAATAGCCGGCTGTCTATTGGCTATGGAATCTGCCCACTGCCTGCTATCAATCAGGGAGCAGACCTGAAGGGAAACTGGGCTCTCAGCTTCCCAATCAGGCACTGCCTTCCCACTAGCAAAACTCCTTGGCCGCTTTACCACTGTATGAGAGTTGCAGCAGCTATGTGAAGTGGTGCACTGCATGGAGGATGGACACCCTGGCCTCAATGCACCTCCACATCACAAATGGTGGTGCTCGTGCCAAATTCATGTACCTGTTTCCTGCAGGTACATTAATCTGGGGCAAGCACTGGCATATGTTGTGCTGATACATCACAGAACTCTAAAGAGTGTCGTAGAACATCTGCTCCTGATTATAGGCATAGAATTAAAGAAGAACTCCAGTGGGAAAAAAATTAACCCTTGCAGTGGGGCTCCCCCCACACTGCAAGGGTTAACTGCTTGTTTTTGTCTAGGTTAAAAAAAAAAAAGTTATGCTCACCAGATGCTCTGAGCCGGCTTGCTTTTAGACCGGTCCCTGGAGCCTCTCTCCGTCTCCTCTGCAGCGGTCTGAGGTCCCAAAGATCATCACGATTTGTACACTACGATGGGAATTTATCAAAACTGGAGCAGCCAGAATCTGGAGCAGCTGTACATGGCAAAATCAGCTTCTCTCTTTCTTTTTCAAATCTGAACTGAACGAACTGAAGAGAGACACTGATTGGTTGCCCTGGGCAACTGCTCCAGTTTTGATAAATTCCCCCCAGTGTACAGACGTGAGGACACTGAGGAATATTCCAATGCTGCAGCGGGCCGTCTTGGAGCTTTTCGGGTGAGTGTAACTTTTAGCACCTAGACAAAAATGAACACTTAACCCTTGCAGTGCAGTAGTAGCCCCACTGCAAGGGTTTAAAAAAAGTTTTCCTGGAGTTCTTTTTCACAGTTTGCTAAGTCTACTGTAAAAAAGCAACCAGCAACTACTGAGACAATGAACACCGTGGTCAAGACTATGTAATGTACAACACATTATAACTTAATAGGGTGCTCCCTTGCCTTGGTGGTCAGCGGTACGAACCCCCTTAAAGCTGCTGTAAGCTGCCATAAAAAAATAAAAACAAATTGCGCTCTCTCCTGCAGTGTGACACCACCTATTCTGTACACAGGTGAACCACAACAACACCGCACGGACAGCTTTTGGCGGGCCTTTCAGAGCCGAGACTCTATTGGCTGGGAACTCTGCTGCCATATGTAATTTCCACTCCAAATTGAAAGCTTTATGTGTAGCAGAGAATGCTGACACTGGTGGATGCTCGCAGAATGTAGAGTGGGCCTACGGGTAATAAAATGCGGGCTTCCAGGAGCACAGGCGGCTCTCTAATTAAGTAAATTAGGTGGTTAGATTTGGCCTCGCAAGGATTTTTGCCTAAACAGGCAAAGGTGCATTTTCCCACCCCTCCCAGTGCCTTGAGGCGGCTTCCTATGCAGCCTTACGCTAGGATGGTATACAGTGTAATCACAGGTATGCAGTGTAATCACAGGTATGCAGTGTAATCACGGGTATGCAGCGTGAACCTTAAGCAGGTATACAGGGAGTAATAGACAGGTATGCTCTGTAATAGAGAGTCTGTGTACCTTGGATGTGCTGGTTCATGACACTCTCCAGCTACGTCAGTCTTCTATAATCCTCAGGGTTTCCACCTTGACCTCAGGCTCCAGTTGGGTGCTGTTGGGGGGCACATAGAGGCTGGCCATGTAGTTAGTCACCTAGCCCACATAGAACAGGTGGTTTGGTTTTTCTGGTACACCATCCTAAGCTGCCTCCATGGAGCAGGGTACTGCCAGGACCCCCTCCAATCCAACCGACACTTCTAATTGCACTGAGCTGACAGACACCGAGCCACCGCGACCCCTCTTACTGCGGGCCATGGGTGGGGGCCGGGGCCAGTCATCACAAATCAACCTGCTCTTTTTCCCTCACACATTTTAGAGCAGAAACAGTGGCAGTGCAGAACGCGTGGCGACTGAACACAATACATTGTATATATATCATCTATACATTGCATATCACTAATATACTATATTTATACCCCCCAATACAAGATACCACCATATAACCTGCACATTATATCACCAGACCTCAACCGGCTTCTCTCCCCTCACAGAACCGGCTACTCTGTTATCACAGAACTCAGTTTTCTTCCCTTCACAGAACCTGCTTCTCTCCCCATCAGAGAACCTGCTTCTCTCCCCTCAGAGAACCTGCTTCTCTCCCCCTCGCAGAACCTGCTTTTCTCCCCTCACAGAACACGCTTCTCTCCTCTCACAACCCGCTTCTCTCCCCTCAGAGAACCTGCTTCTCTCCCCCTCGCAGAACCTGCTTTTCTCCCCTCACAGAACACGCTTCTCTCCTCTCACAACCCGCTTCTCTCCCCTCAGAGAACCTGCTTCTCTCCCCCTCGCAAAACCTGCTTTTCTCCCCTCATAGAAAACGCTTCTCTCCTCTCACAGAACCCGCTTCTCTCCCCTCAGAGAACCCGCTTCTTTCCCCCTCACAGTACCAGCTTCTCTCCCCTCACATATCCCGATTCTTTCCCCTCAGAGAACTCTCTTCTCTCCCCCTAACAGAACCCACTTGTCTCCCCTCACAGAACTTGCTTCTCTTCCTTCCCAGAACTCATTTCTCTACCCCTTACAAAACTGGTTTCTCTCCCTTCACAGAACCCACTTCCCTCCCCCTCACAGAACCTGCTTCTCTTTTCTCACAGAACCCGCTTCTCTCCCATCACATATCCCGATTCTCTCCCCCAAACAGAACCGGCTTTTCTCCCCTCACAGAACCTGCTTCTCTCCACTCACAGAACCTGCTTCTATCCCCCTCACAGAACCCACTTCTCTCTCCCTCACAGAACCCACTTCTCTCTCCCTCACAGAACCCACTTCTCTCCCCCTCACAGGACCTGCTTCTGTTCCCTCACAGAACCCGCTTCTCTTCCCTCACAGAACCCGCTTCTCTTCCCTCACAGAACCCGCTTTTCTACCTCTAACAGAACCTGCTTCCATGCCCCTCACAGAGCCCTTTCTCCATTCACAGAACCCGCTTCTCTCCCCCTCACAGAACCCTCTCTCCACTCACAGAACCTTCTTCTCTCCCCCTTACACAAATTGCTTCTCTCCGGAGCACGCATTTTTTGAACCCAGCTCCCCACCACCTTCAGGCAGCCCTAAGGCGGCTGCCTATGCCGCCTCAGAGCAGCCTCCTGGTAGCTCTCCCCCCTTCCTGGTATTGGGGGCCATTGCTCCCCCTCCCCCCACACACACTCAGCATTGGTGCATAAGTGCTTAAAACACCCCACCAACCCCTGCCCCCTCAGCATTGGTGGTCAGTGCCCAACCCCCTCCCCAGCATTGGTGGTCAGTGCTCACCCCCCCAGCATTGGTGGTCTGTGCTCATCTCCTTCCCCCCAGAATTGGGAATCATGGTCAATCCCCCTCAGCATTGGTGATAAATGCTCACTTCGCTCTCCATCAGACCCCCTTTTATTGGTGGTTAGGGGCGGCTTGGACAGGCAATAAATGGAAGTACTTACTCCTGCTGTCTCTGTGTACCATACAGTGTACACAAGAGATAAAAACTTAGAAGCAGCTTTTTTGGGAGAAGAGACTTGACATGTCTATTCTGCTAAATAAACTCTAATTTCTAGCACTTTAAAAAAAAAAAAAAAAGGTTTACATCCCCTTTAAGGCACATTTTTAAACAGTTTCTGGTCAGATTCCTGCCCCCTCCACAGTAATAGCCAAATTCTAACCCACAACCATACAACTCCAAAGGATATCTGACCTGATCCCTGGCTTTCCTCCAAGCTACTTCTCACTACTTGACTTCTCAAAATGGAGTCTGATCCATTTCCTTTACATGATACATGAAGCTATTTAGGAATTGGCTACATTTTCCATGGCCGGCCCCTTCCTGCACAAAATGCTGTGTTGTATGGACCTAATTGCATTACGATTTTGGTTCAGCACACAGTTATTTTTTCATTTTACTGATTAACCTGTGTTCATTTATTCATTTGTTTAACATTGCATTCATACAGGATGTTAATTAAAATAAACAACTTGATTATTTGAAGCTTCTTTTCTTACATAAAAGTAGCTGAAGCAAGAAATATTTTCTTAGTGTGATTATGGCCTGTTCATATCATCTCATTAGTATGATGCAGTTCCATTCATTCTGAATGGCACCTCAATGCACCTTTAGACAACCCTGCAATGTGATTAGCTGTCAAAAAGTGGTGCATGCAATTACTGCATCCTACAGAGCTGCATAGACATGTACTGCCTGCAAAATCCAAGAAAGAACAATAGAGGGAAGATTGGTAATGAGTGACTTCAAGAATCTTTTTAAAAGCTATGTAAAGTTGCATTAGGAGGATTGGCAGACAAATAGTTCTAAAGGGTACAGATGAGCTTGATTTCGGACCAAACCCAAACTTATCCAAACCCAGAAAGAAGTTGTCAGTGTTGGCCCAATCAGGTGTGGCTAGGGCACCCCCCCACCAGGTCCGGATTTTTTCTCTCTGCTTACCCAAGGCCGGGTTCCTGAACCCGCCCCCCTCCCCAACACCCCCCCTCAATCAATGGTAACCAGATGGCAGGGGCGGCAGGATTGGTTTTAATTTTTTCTTTATTATTTTTTTACTTTTTTATCACTTTTTTAATTCTTTAATTTTTATATATTTTATTTAAATGATTTCTTGTTATTGTTTACTTATTTTTTAAATTTGTATTTATTTTATTATTTTTTACTTTTGATTAATTTTTTTAAAACATTTGTTTCACTTAACTTTATTGCTCTCATACAGGGGCTAACAAGCCGCCGTATGATAGCATTTAGAGGTGACAGGTTCTCTTTATTGAATCTGTCAACTCCAATACAGGAGTTCTAGCACAGCCATGTGCAAGCATTTGGAGGAAGTTGCACGCATATTACAAGTGATCTCGGCGACATTGCCGGGATCACTTGTACTAAAAACACAGACTTCCCAGGTACATTTAGCACTGCTTGCCGGAAGCAGGGTTACATGTAGAAAAAACTACGGGCCCAACGACTTTGCCGCCCCTCTACTCCCTGCCGCCTTGAGGACCGGCCTCTGTGGCCTTGTAGTAAATCCGACCCTGCCCCCCCAGAGTTGCAGGTAAACAAAGGGGCAGGATGCTGGAGACATCATTGACCTTATAAGGCCACATGGCCATATCTGGTCAATTATATTTAGTAAGGATGAGCTACAAACCAAAGCTCATTCCGGCTAAAGAGGAGGATATTTGTCAATAGTGAACGACTGAGGAGCAGAAGGAGGTGGATGAACTTTAACCCCCGGAGTACTCTATACAAAGGGCTTTTTGACCTGTCTTATGTTATAAGCAGTCAGATAAATTCTGGGGAGTAAGCCTTTCCATAAGAGGTGGCATGGAGGTCATCATTATGTCACAGAGGAAGTAATTATTGTCTCACGGCACCAGCAGACTTTTCTTTTTAGCACGTTTCCGGGGGGAGAGCCTTATATGCAGTTTAGATTTGGAGACTTATACACTATGGGGGGAATTTATCAAAACTGGAACTGACAAAATCTGGAGCAGCTGTGCATGGCAACCAATCAGCTTCTCTCTTCAGTTTGATCAGTTAAGATTTGAAAAAGAAAGAGAGAAGCTGATTGGTTGCCATGCACAGCTGCTCCAAATTTTGTCTGCTCCAGTGCTGATAAATTCCCCTCTTTGTGATTTTGTATTTATTATCATGTTAACCATTCTTAAAAACGAGCACAGTGAGGTATCCCATATAAAACGTGGTTGATGAACAAAATTCAGCCACAAGCACAACACAAGGTTTGTAACATAAGATTTATTGCCATTCATTAGGGTGCAGCACATAATTAAATAATATGAATCCATCATAACCGTGTAGTTCCACTAGGAAGAAGGATGCATCATACAAGCACACTACCACCTGGTGGCAGAATGACTAACTGCAGTATAATAAATGAGAATGGTCGTTGTAACTACCTCTGTACATACAGCACGCTAACAATTTTAATCATAAATCAAAAGATAACAAGGTAAAAGTCATGGGATGCATTACTTGACATCTATAAGTATGCATATACCTTAAAAATTGAATTAAAGAGATTCTATCACTTTGATCATTTTATCTCTTAAAAGGATAACCCCCCCCCTCCATATATGCTCATCTTCCTCACACTCCCTTGTTTCTCAAATAGTCAAACTCTATGCAATCCCTGTGTGAGCTTGTACAACATTGATGATGTTTTCCTCTCCCTCTATTGACAGTGTTGGGACAGACAATTGAGCACTTCATCCTGGGAGAAGGTCACATGATCCGCCATATCTGAACGCATTGGATGTTTACCAAGAAATCTGATGGAACATGGTGGGAACACAGCAAAGGTAAATATAAGTGGGTGGGCTCTCAGGAAACTCTGTCCTTGTGTTCCCCTCTGTGTCTGGAAGTCTTTAATTGCTGAAGATCTCACCAATGGAGGTAGCCCTGCCAAAGAGCGAAGGTTGGAGTGGCTGACAGCGGGACTGCTAAATATTAACGTTCTTTTTCAGGCTGTTTATTTTTTTTTTTTTTTAAGCAAGATTGTCACTTTAAAGCTGAACTCTAGGCTAAATACACAGTTATAAACTGAACCCTAGAGCAGCATTCCTCAACCTTTTTTTAGTCATGGCTCCCTTTCAAAATATGCAAATTCTTGAGGCACCCCAGTCTAAAACATAAAAAACATAAATGTAGAAATTTAAAATTGTTGTGTAGACCCCACCCAAAATCCATACCAGACAATTTTCCTACACAGGGGTCAGGTATGGGTTTTAGGAGGAAACTCCAGGCAAAACAAATTATGCCAGGTCCCTCTCTTTACATCAAAGCCCCCCCTTTCACATCAGAGTCCCATCTTTCACATTAGAGCAGCCCTTCACATCAGGAGCCCTTCACATGAGAGTCTGTTTTTCACATTGGAGTCCCCCCTTCACATCAAAGTTCCCCTTTACATTAGAATTTCTCTTATTTGCATTAGTTTTGGTCAGTTGAAGGGGAAATTTACCCATATCATCAAAATAACAACAAAGACACCTTTAGAAATGTTTAGTAATGAAAACCTACAAACACATACTTCTAGATAATTGCCAGCTTTGTATTCTTTGCATAGCTTATTTTTCTTTTCTTCCCCAGTCTTCTGACATCGGCCATTTCAACTAAGGGCAGGTTATTAGATCTCCCTTTACTTCCTGGAACTCTGGCACTTGTGACTAGGACATGGGACCATGTACATCATCTCAGGGGAGGAAAATGCCTTTCCCTGAGATTACAGATGCGATTCCCCTCTTTTGATGTAACCTTCCCAGGATGCAATGCAATGCTTAGGCACATTACATAATTTGTGCCAAAGAAAACCAGGAAGTGGAAAAAAAGAAATTGTAAGTAAAATAAAAACATGTTTGTTGAGCTAATGAATGTAAGATGATTTCATATCAGGATGTAGAGCTGCATGCTGATGAGATTTTTAGCCAAAGGGGGTAAAGATCCATTTAAAATATATAATTGAATGCTTTTTGTTATATCTGTTTAATAAGTGCAAAATGATACCTGGTGGTCTTGCCAGAAACCTTGAAAACTGATAACGTCCTGTGCTCTCTGTCTGTGCTGATTGATATCAGTTACATTGTTCTCAATTATCTCAAAGGACGAAAGAACCTCTATATGCTGTTACACAGTTATAAGATTTCACATATGCATAGCCGCAGTTAATATTCGCGTTAATGTGAGATGAGAATTGTATAGTTTATTTTCCCCAAACCATCTTCTCATAGATATTGTATGGTTAATTCATGTGCTGCCATCTAGTGGTCGTTTTAGTTAATTGCACTTGCTTATGGCACATGTTTTCTGTGTTCCCTCCCATCTATGATGTATTTCCCCTTCTTGTTCAGAGTGAAGTGTAATGGCTGCTCCTAACAGGGCCACATGTTAATCTGCATTGAATGCTTTGAACATTATCATCTTTTGACCGCCTTAAATGCCGCCAATTCATTCATCTGCTGTATCCTGTTGCCTGCTGTAACCAGATTTACAGAATAAAGCACCTTTGTGGATGGAAACGGTATTTGGTGAGTACAGCTATCTGATAAGGTTTGTCCGCAGTGATTATATCTGCTTATACAGGCCAGGCATAGAGGTCTCGGCAAGGGATAAATCGCTATTACAACAATCGTAGTCAGAATACTCTATGATACTGAGAATAAGTGATGGGCGGGGTTCTGTCTTGTTTCTGTGGTCCTGATACAGGAGGGTGAGTAGGCGTTGTCATCTTGGGACTAGAAGTGTGTTACTGGCAGGAACACCAGGTGACAATAAAGGTTAAAAAGTTTGAAAAAAAAAAATCTAATGCAGCCCCCACATCTAAGAGTGGTACAAGGCAATACATTACATTTTTTTGTTTTGGCTAAGCTTTAAACATCTGAAGTCCGTGGTCCACACATCAAGCACCTTTCTGATTTTTTTGAGAAAAGGAATTTTAGATTTTCACTGTATGGCTGCCTGTAGTTCACACATTGTATCACATTCTGACTGTTCTGATGTAATGGTGCTGTCACACTTCCCTGTGTGAGGATCCGGCGCCGGGTTTTACCTCCTGTCTGAGCTGCTTGGCTTCCTGCCAATCCACTCTGAACCTCTCCATTAAAAGTCCAGCTCACTTGTTCCGTGCCGTTCGAGCAACGTGTCTTTTCACCCAGTCGGACTTCCTGTTTATTTCTTGCCTCTGTAATCCCTGCGGTTGCCCACCACCTACCTTGTCTCCTGTGAGTCTGGATTCCCTCTTCCTCACAGCGAGATCCTGTACGTCCTGCATTGGATTGATCATCAGCTTCTTCAAGTGAGTCCTTGCACCTGTGCCTACTTGTGTGGCTGTGTATATGCTTCAACACTGTCTGCTGATGCATCCAGCACCTCGGTGCTGCAACGAATCTTTATGTCTGTGTGGGCATGCTAGAGGGCCGCAACCTGGAAGGTGTCCAGCAGCCAATCATCCTCACCATTAGAGGCTCTGTCGAACACTTGGCCCTTCTTAGAACCTGCGCCTCTAGTACGTCCCTGTTAACGCACAGACACCATTTTTTGCACGCTACTTTTGGTCATTTTGTGTGCCCCGGTCGCAGACCGTGACAGGTGCTCTATGAAGCATAGTGATCCTTCTGATTTCTCTTTAACGTGCATTAAAAAGGTTGCGGGACCCCTTGTTTGGTGCAAATGGACTCTTTGCTAGAGTCCCAAGGAGATATGAAAAGAGAATGGGTGAAGTCTCAGTCCAACCAAAACCAAAGTATAGTTACATAGTTACATAGTATTTGAGGTTGAATAAAGACATATGTCCATCAAGTCCAACCTATTTGTGTGTGTGTGTGTATGGTCCTATTGGTGTGTAGTATGATCAATTTTAAGAGTACTTGTACCCCTGTATATTACAGTCCCTGAGGAAATCATCCAATCGCCTCTTGAATGATTCCAAACTCTCAGCTGAAATCACAGCATGAGGCAGTGAGTTCCAGTCCCTAACCGATCTAACTGAGAAGAACCCCCTTCGCCCCTTGTGCTGAAATTTTTTCTCCACCAATTTTAAGTGGTGGCCTCTCGTCCTTGTAATCGAGTTAATTGTAAAAAGTTTGCTGCTAATGTTACTATCCCCGGTAAACATTTTATACATGAAAATCATGTCCCCCCTTAATCTCCTTACTTCCAAGGAGAACATGTTTCATTTTAGAAGCCTGTTCTCATAACTCAGGTCCTCCATCCCCTTTATGATTTTGGTATCAGCTCTAAGCTGGCCATACACTTGTAGAATATCTTTCGATTTTCGTGCCGTCATCAGACCCTTGTTCCATTTATGCTCGAATACCCCATCATGCATAGTCCAATGTCGATTTCCAAAATTGGTCGATAAGCCATACTAACCATCCAATATTTGATGAATAACTGAAAGAATTGTCTTTCGAGCATGTGCTGTGTTCTTGCCGAACGATAACATCACTGATTTGTCGATTTTCCTTCGGACCGGGAAAAGTTTTCCAACCACACTGATCGAAAAAATTTGAGCAGGAGTACAGTAAAACAAATTGTGTCCCATCAACTGTTCGATTATCGTTCAAAAACCCGTTTGTGTTCGATTTCTGAATGCGAATCGAAGAGTGTATGGGCACCTTTAGTTGGACTTAACGTTTAGCATATGTTCTAAAGAAAAACAAAAATGAAAAGAAAATGTGAATTATTAGGCACAGAATAATTTTTCAATCCCATTATTGTCAACTGTCTGGGGAAGTGAGCCATGGGAGTTTAATTCCTGTCCAATTACAATATATAGGAATGTTATTTTGTTAGGTGAAAACTCCTTTTCTCTGAATGTTTGTAATTATTAACTGGAGTGGGAGTAATTTAAAACAAGTTATCCTCTCCACACCAACAACTGGTATTAAAGCAAACCCATCATTTAAAATAAAAATACCCCCCCCCCCATTATGTTGCATGCAAGGCACTTTCTGGTGCTCTAACTAACCCTTAACAGTCCTGGCCATTGCTAAGGATCCCATTGGCATTCCTGAAAAGATTGGCAGCAAATATAATTTCTGATATGAGTCTTACTTGCACACTGCTAGGGACACCCCTCATGTGACGGCACAGAGGCTTGACCATTGCTACTCATACACTAAGCACCCAAATGTAGGATGGCTAGGGAGGGTGGTCATGTGTTCCCCTACAGCCAAATACTGGCATTTTAGGGCCTGTTCACACCAGGACGTTTTGTTCTGCGCTTTTCTCAGTGCTGAAACGCATGCATTGTAAAATCCCATACATTCCTATGGGGGCCACTCACGCAAATGCGCTGAATCGCAACTCCAAATACACCTGCCGCTTGAAATACTCCCCGAGTTTCTTTTGTGGCGCTGATCAGCTTGTTTAGCCCTATAGACTTCTATGGAAATGTGCTAATCAGCATGTTTATGTGCTTTTTTATTTTACACTCTAGACCAAAACGAGCAGTTAACCCTTGCAGTACAGGGGTAGCCCCACTGCAAGGGTTCATTTTGTTTCTACCCAGAGGTCTTCAACATAACCCCATGCCTAATAACACTGCTCGTGCTTACTTTTCTCATTGGGAAAGGCACCAAAACCAAGAACTGGCACCAAATTTGGTCCACAGTTGCTTCCTGCTCTGTCGTTGTAACCTCAGCCGAATAGCCGAATCGGCATTTAAAGTCCTCTCCTTCTGATATATGGTTCCATGTAGACTGGCGCACCTCCATACTTCATTACCCACCGCGTGCTTTAGAGACTGTGACGTTGTTGTAGATGTGTTGCACATTTGGTGGTCCTGTCTTATGCTGAGTATATTCTGGACCAATGTATTTAAACTTCTACAAACCATATTTTACTGCCCCTTCCCAAGAGATCCTTGGCTTGTACTTCTTCATTTAAAAACCCTACTCCCTCACCAAATCTAACTATCTATGTGTTGTTAGCAGCCAAACCTATTTCTAATGCTTGGAAGAAGCAATTTACACATTTCACAGAGGTCAGGCAATGTATAGACTTATTCTTCGGAGATGACAAACTTAATAGTATACTTATGGCCATGTTGGAATTGTTTGGTTCTTTGGACCCTGTGAATAGATTATGCCCATCACACCAAAAATCATTTCAGAATAACCACGTGTTCATATAATAAGAACCATGTCAAGTAAAAACTGTTTTTACTTGACATGGGGCATCCGGTAAGGAGTGCAACAAGTTTCTTTCTATATTTCATTATGCCCAAGCCTCACTTCTGCCTGAATGCTTTACATATTTATATGGCGAGGATTTTGGTGAGAAGTGTATGTGGAACTCTTTTTCCTCCTCTCGCTCTCTTTCCTCTATTTCTACATCTTCCTCGCCATCCTCTCTTCACCCCCTCCCCACTTCTTCTTATGTCCCCTGTCTGGCTCCACTTTTCTAGAGTTTCCTCCTCTTTTTCTCTTGCCAAAGCACTCACATTTCCCTAAAGAATACATGCTCATTAAAATACTTAGAAGTTACAATTTTGATGAGATTGTCTGGAGATTTTTTTTTATCCTCAACTGATTTCTTATCTCCTGTGATATTGTTTATAGCCTAATTTTCCTGATTTTTAATATATTGCTTTACAGATGTGAACGTTCTGTACGCTTACTAATACATGGTTCTGTATTAAGTATTTTTTATTGAACAACAAGCAAATGTAAACCATACAAAGTTGTAAATCTCTGTAAATTTGTTAAAGTTTATCTATAAATACTTAAAGAAGAATTCTGGGAATAAAAAAAAACAAAAAAACGTACCCTTGCGGTGGGGCTACCCACACACTGCACTGTCTAAGAGGCTCATATAAAGCAGTTTTGGAATGGAACCTGCATTAGATCTGATGACGTCAGCCGTCTTTAGACCGCCAGAGTCCAGGAAGAAGAGGCTGTAGGGACCAGTCTAGCAGGCCGGTGGGACTGAGGAATAGGTGAGTATACAGTGAAACTTTGCCTATAGTGAAATTCGTAATTTTGCAGGAAAATTAATTTTAGTGAAATCACTTTCTCCACCCCTAATTGTAAAGTATTATTGTTGTCTATTAATGCCTTGTTAGAAAAGCCAGGTACAAAGCAAACCTACGGGTAATGAGAAAAGGATGTGGTATTTTAAAGCACAAGCAGTAGATATTCTTTGATAATACAAAGTTTAAAAACAAATATATTATATGATTGATTTGTGCTTAATATGATTTGTAATCTGATAGTGAAGAAAAAGTATTTCTTCAATTCTTTGGCAGTGGAATTAAACATCTCTTCCACAATATGGCATATTCATTTAACATGTAAACATAAAAGTGAGATCAACTGAGCTGACAAGATACAATTGGTTATATTGATATATGAACACATTGACCAAAGTAAGGCTATACCTGCTTAGAACGTTTGGTATCACATCATCATCAGCGAATCATTTTAACCTTTTTATTTTCAGTAGGAGTAATGCAATGGGACTGGGTGCGGCCCACTAATAGAAGGCACCCAGTACAAGATCCAAGATACTGGGAAAAGGGGAAGGGTAAAAGAAGAATCTGAATCTCTGAATTGGTGCTGACATTGTCTTTCCTTCTGGAGGGTGGCTACATTTGTTCCCCATGGTCCCCATGTGTGTTGTAAAGTAGTCACCGCTCCAAGATCACTCCCGGGATGGAATACAATGTTAATACAATTAGTAAACTAAAGGTGAGATTGTAGTCCATCACGGTAGCAAGCTTGGAGCGGTGACTACTTTACAACACACACAGGAAACATGGGGATCAAAAGTAGCCATCATTTAGAAGGAAGGCCAGTGTCAGCACCAATTCAGAAATGATTTGAGGATCTACAGCCGAGTGATACACAAATAAAATACATTTTTGTTAATAGTTAAGGTCACTCTAACTTTTTGGGTTCAGGTCCACTTTAACCTAGCGATAAAAGTGTGCATCACGCTGTTTATCATACAGTATCTTTATTTTTTCCAGTTTTTACTAGGATAAGTGTTTCCATAAACTATTGCATCAGTGTGGTTATTTGACATGTGATCTCTATTAAATATACCTCATGCTTTTGCATTTTTAATTATGCTCAGTTTGAATTGCCTATGTTAGCAAGAGTTACGAGTAAAATATAAACTCCAACGGTTTTGGGTAATTATAACCCTGCTCTAGACAATACCTCCACTTTTTTCACCATATTTTGACTAAACTGAAAACTAAACAGTAACATTTATTTCTACACAGATTTCTGCCTTTTTACACCACAAAAATTCTAGATTACGATGACATAATTGATTACATATTTGCAGCATTTATACATATCTAAAAAAAAGGCCATAGGCTAGGAATGTGCTAAAAAACTGGTGTTAGAGGTTGTACAGGAATGAGGGCTGTCTGATAATGACTAGCTTCTTGAACATACGCCAAAAATCATTGACATTGCTGTAGAGGATATACATTCGGAGGAAATGGCTGGTTAATAAGTAACTTAGCTATATTTACTGAGTCATGTGTGCTGAATAAGAGGAAATTAGCAAGAGAATGCCTGTTCTTGGAAAGGTGGAATTATGGAATGGAGGTAACACATCACATTGCATTTTTCTGTTAAAGGGAATACAATCAAAAAGTGTGCTTGGTCAGTGGCAAAATGCAAAGAAGTGCGTGTTGGTGCAGTGACGGAGAGTGGGGTACTGTATTCAGTGCAGTGGTAAGGACCAAGCAAGGGTGCACATTATTATGGATGGCCAAAGGTCACTTAAGCCGCTATCACCCTGTGAAAGCCCAAGAGGTGAGAGGGAGGGCAAAGATAGCGTTCCCCTCTCACTTTTTGTAGGTTCTATCCTTTGTATTTTTGTTTAATTTGGGCAGTGGCGAAGAGTAAACAAGTGCCATTTAGTGTAGTGGTGGAGAGTTAAGACGTTATGCATCCATCACTGCTTGTATCCTTCCAGTGCCAGTTGACATCACTTCCCCTTGGCATGGCAGGGAATTGACATCACCCATTACAGGAACAATACAGTCAGTGTTAGGTGGATCACTCCACTTGACACTGCCTGTGCAGACTAATACTGTTGACATTGCTGTAAGCAGTCATACCAATGGACGCATGTCAACAGTGGATGTTCACACGGCACACTATTATAGATGGCCAAGGGTCACTAAGCTCACTACCACCCTGTGATAGCCCAGGAGGTGAAAGTGAGGGAAAAGATTGTGTTCCCCTCTCATTTCTTCTAGGCTTCAATTTTTCTTTCATACAGCAATTTATATACTGACAATTGTTTTTAGATAAAACAGACGCTCATTTTCTTCTCCATTGTAGATGTAGAACACACAGAAATAGGAAAAGAACGGGTGTATGAAGTTGAGGCGTGACACAAATATATCGTCAGTCCAAGGGTTTCGCCCAATGCAAGGGGCAATGTGAAGAGTGGACTTCCTGGGTCTTGTAGTTCCACTGAGACAGATGCTAAGGAGACATACTGAGACTCCAGTTCTGCAGATCCAGGAGACACCAGAAGGGAATTCTGTTACTTCTAATGCAACAAAAACATCCTTATGGCCCCTGTGCATACCCGAGCGACAAGCAAAAAGCCTGTCACTGGAAAAAGTACATGAGCTTCTTTGGGGCAAACCTCAGCTAATTTTGGTCCCACAGACTCAATAGGGAACGCTTGAAAATGTGCGTTGCAAATAACTTGCGTGTTTTTGCACTTGTTTATTTATTTATTACAGGAATTTATAAAGCACCGACAATTTACGCAGCACTTTTACATAGTGTACATTCACATCAGTCCCTGCCCTCAAGGAGCTTACAATCTAAAGTCCCTATATCACATGCATACATGAAGGGCCAATTTACCTTCCAGCATGTGTTTGGAGTGTAGGAGGAAACCAGAGTACCCAGGGGAAACCCACACAAGCACAGGGAGAACATGCAAACTCCTTGCAGATAGGGACTTGGTTAGGATTCAAAGCAAGGACCCCCCAGTGCTGCAAAGCAGAAGTGCTAACTGCTACGCCACTGTCCATTTACTTCAATGTGTCACAATCTGCTCATAAAAACGCACATATTTATTCTATGCGCATTAAAACACGCAACAAGTTTTTATGCGTGCAAATGCTGATGTCTAGGTGTGAATCAGACCTTGCTTTGACTTGAATAGAGACAATGTTGCTTTAAAGTGTATATTTATGAGTGTATGTATTAATAAACAGTATATTTATTTTTTGTATCTTTTTTAGCTTTTAGTAACATTGTTACGCAAAGCTCGGACTCATTTACGTGTGTGTAAATATTTCTGATTGAGCTATTGAACTCTTTTAGCAAAATTTTTTTGAGCTGAGAGCCCCACCTGCTGGCTGCATGGAAAATACAGAATATGAATATACCAAATGTTAAGTTTCCCTGACTAAAACACTTGTTTTTAAGTCCAGACCATAATAACAATGGAAATACATTAAAAAATCAACACTTTAAAGTATAAATTCTGCCTGACAGCAGGTACCATAAGGTAACTACTATTAGCTTTTCTATCCAGAATATCTAATTCTCTTCCCCTCTCTGATTTGTTTTTACTTGGTTGCTATAGGCCTATTTTTTCACACTTGAAGCCTAAGCCCCATCCACCTACCTGCAACAGTCAGTCAGTTTGAACCCCAGTATAAGAGAGAAGGATTTTCTGCCTAATAAAGCTAATATGAACCTTGTGGTGTTTGGTCTTCTGTAAGACTTTCTTGGGCAAGGTTTAAATGGCTGACAGGTACAAGTTAACCCTACCCTGCCAGCCACATACATGTGGCCTTACAGAAGCGTTAGTAAATCACAGTGATCACTGTGAATGGAAGCCTCCCCTGTGCTGTTTTTCCGAGTAGAAGAACAAAGTAAAAAAATAAAGCTAAAAGAGTTAGGACTTGATCTAGGTTAGTGTTAGGCCTCATTCACACTGCTGAGAGCCGGCCCGTACAGATCTGTGTGGCGCGCACGGCCGTATTGGGCCGCTCCTGAGAAGGACAGGTGCTGCGTGTGATTGTACGCAGCAGCCTGTTCTTCTCTATGGGAGTATGTGGCCGTACGCTCACCTAAACTGCACATCCGTGCGGGTGTCCGTGCTTGGACGCAGACAGGATCCATCCTGCCTGCGTCCGAGCACGGATACCCGCAACCGCACGGATGTGCAGCTACGGTGAGCATACGGCCATGCACTCCCATAGAGAAGAACAGGCTGCTGTGTACAATCACACACAGCACCTGTCCTTCCCAGGAGCGGCCCGATACGGCCGTGCACGCCGCACGGATCTGTACAGGCCGGCACTTAGCGGTGTGAATGTGGTCTTAGGGTCAGTGTTACCACTAGGGACAGTGTCAGTGTTAACATCAGTGCTAGAGTCAAATCAGTGTGTTTTAGGCAGGATATTTTTTTAAAATTATTAATGTGAATTTGTTAAGGTTAAAAAACAAAAAGAACCCCAAAATGCGCACTATTGTTCATGGGCCCTACTACAGGTACATGCAGCAGGTTTTGCTGTGAATGTCAGAAGCAGGAGAATATATTTTGGGGATTTTTTTGCATGCGGGTCTTGGTAATAGCAAAAAATAAGTATACAGATACATTACTTGGTGTGCACATGCAAACCCCACTAACCCTTTGCTTAACTGGTGCAAGAAGGATCACTGCTGACCACTTAAATAACTGGGTATTTAAACTGGACTACTGCTGAACTCATACATCACTGGGTGTACAAACGGGACCACCACTAACCCCATAAGCAACTAAATACACAAGACCACTGCTGTGCTTATACATTACTGGGCGTGCAAACGGGACCACCGCTAACCCCATAAGCAACTAGATACACAAAACAGGACCAGTGCTATGTTAATACATCACTGGGTGTACAAACAGGACCACCAGTAACCCCCATAAGCAACTAAATACACAAAACGGGACCACTGGTCTGCTTATACATCACTGGGTGTGCAAACGGGACCACCTCTAACCCCATTAGCAACTAGATACACCAAACAGGACCACCGCTGTACTCATAGATCACTGGGTGTCCAAATGGGACCACCGCTAACCCAATAAGCAACTAAATACACAAAACAGAACCACTGCTCTGCTTATACATCACTGGGTGTGGAAACAGGCCCACCAGTATCCCAATGCATCACCGCATGTACAAATAGGGACATCACAGACCACATACACATCTGGCTGCACAAACAGAACCATAGCCCAGTGGTGGTCAGTTTCTAATCTAGAACATTACATCTTCAGCCTGACATGTAACTTCCCAAAAGTTACAGAATAACCCCCACAAATTGAAGATCTAAAAATGTAGGTAAATGAATAACTCCTAGGTAAGCGGAAGTTTTCTGCCAGCTTCACTTTTCACTGACAATAAATATTCCCACCAATGCTGCTTCCCCCTCCATAAAATACATTTTATCTTCTATTTCGTCATCCTCCTTGCTGGCCCAAAAATAGAACCCCAAACATTTTTGTTCCCCACATGCCAAATGTTCCAGTGTAACATACGTAGCTATAATAGGAAATTTTGCTCAAACAAAAGAAATATTTCTTTCCAGCCACACACTTTTCCACTATACTGTTCTAACATGGACATCTTCCTACACGTGTGTATGTGAAGGTCCACAAAACGGTGACATTTGGGATTCATGGAGAATTATTTGTCTAATAATTTCCAGAAGAAAAAAGAATTCCATAAAAGCTCGTAACGGGAAAAGAATGATGGTAAATATCAATGCTGCAAACTGGATTGTGAGGGTGTCAGGGCAGCCATCAGAAATTTTGGGGCCCCTTACACGGCTTTAGGCCGGGCCCTCAGGGAAAGATCTATGTGCCTGCCTCCCATCGGGTATCGGTCCTGCAGCATCATCATGACCACCCAACAGCAGGTCACCGGGGAGTACGCAACACTTTGGAGTGCGTGCATAGACGGTTCTGGTGGCCTTCTCTTGCGGCGGACGTACGGTCCTTTGTGGGCTCATGCACTGTCTGCGCCATGCACAAAAGACCCATCACCCGGCCGGTCGGCCTGCTACTACCTCTACCCGTGGCAACGGTGCCTTGGAGGGACCTCGCCATGGACTTCGTAGTGGACTTACCTCCTTTACAGGGCCACACTACGATCATGGTCGTAGTGGATAGATGCACTAAGATGGCCCATTTTATCCCAACTGCCGGCCTTCCAACGGCCCAACGCACCTCACAGTTGTTTCTACAGCACGTGTTCCGCCTACATGGACTCCCCTCCTCTATTGTGTCTGATCGAGGTTCACAGTTCACCTCCCGTTTTTGGAGCCAATTCTGCCGCTGCCTCCACATCACCCGCAACCTGTCCTCTGCTTATCATCCCCAGTCCAACGGCCAGACGGAGAGGACAAACCAGACTTTGGAGCAGTACCTCCGCTGCTATTCGTCCTACCTGCAGGACGACTGGGTGGACCTTCTCCCTCTAGCAGAACATGCGTACAACCAACAGCAGCATGCCTCTACAGGACTCTCCCCATTTTTTGCGAATTACGGGTACCACCCGTTGACGCTCCCAGACCTCCCTGTCGACATTCCGGTACCTGAGGTGGCACAACGCCTCCGCCGTCTCCGGGGCCTGCTACGTACCCTAGTGCAGAAGCTCCGCACTGCTCAGCGACAACAAAAGGCTCAGGCCGATCGGAGACGCACCGAGAGTCCCAAGTACAAGAGTGGGGACCGGGTATGGTTATCCTCCCAGCATCTCAAACTAACCTGTCCGTCGAAGAAATTGGGCCCTCGCTATTTAGGGCCGTTTACCTTCTCCGCAATGGTGAACGAAGTCGCGGCGAAGCTGAGCCTGCCTGCCTCATTTAACATCCATCCGGTGTTCCATGTGTCACTACTAAAACCCTACCGTGCCAACACCCTTACGTTGGAGCGGCAATGCTGGGGCCCTGCGCTGCTAGGGCCAGGCCTCCTCGCCCTTCACCGTCGGCCGATAGTCATGTAAGGGACCCGGGCGGGCCCCCCAGGCTGCCCGGGCCCCTTACATGAGTATCGGCCGTACCCCCCTGATGGCTGCCCTGAGTGGTGTACTCAGGTTTATTCATCTCCCACCTTTAGCCGCTGTTCAAACCATTGCGTTCCGTGAAAGTGTGTAAACCGAGGCAAAAGTGTGGGCGTCACAGAAACACCCTCCAAATGCAGAACAAAGAACACATTGGTAGTGCCATAATTAGTTAACGGCGCCCCAAACTCGGCCCAGCAAATACAGTGTTTTCCCACGCATGTGAACGTGCTCGAAATGCATGGGAAAAAATCTGGAATGCATGTTGCAAAATTTGTGACATGTACAATTTTCCTGCATTTGGTGTGCGTCCAGGGACATAATGTGGTCAATGTGGACGCGTGCCAAACGCAGAAAACAAAAACTTGCAAATGTGTGGAAGTTTACGTCACCGCGACATGCATTTCCGCAACGCTTAGGTATCAATGGGGACTTAAAGCAGGAAGAACTGCACAAGAATGCGATCTTACGGGATTTGAGATCCTCAGGTTTCCCAAGATTCTGCAAGAAGGCCCAGTGACATCACCCTCGCCCAGGCAAAATGACCAGAAGTCGGGGACAGGCGAAAGGTAAGAATTTTTTAATTTTTTCTCCAATTTGGTTTTTATATTGGGGTATGGGCTAGGAAATAAGCAGATGTGTCTGCGGATGCTGAAAGTGTCTATAATTTTAGACACTGAGGATAAACTCACGTGTAACCATGTGCTCAATTTGTATTTACCAAGAAGCATTCAGACTTCCTTGCATTAGGTTTCTACAGTACCTCTCTCTCAATGTATATATTTCTCTCTCTCTCTCAGCATGGATTCTTACTACCGTAAGCAGTTGCAAAGTCATGCATGAGGCACCAGTGCTGCTATAATTTATTCTGAGCTGTTGTTTACCCGTCTCTCCCGAGCTGCTGTGTCACATGATGGCCAAACCGTATGCACTTAAGTATCCTACTTTTCACCTTTTTTTTCTCACTACACACACACACACACACCCACACACACACACACACAAAC
>NW_017306357.1:1004874-1011769 GCF_000935625.1 Nanorana parkeri | reverse complement strand
CGCTTACATGTCTTACTTTTCTCCTCTTTTTTCTCTCTCCACACACACACACACACACACACACACACACACACACACACACACACACGTAGGGGTCATGCAAAGTGTCTTATAAAACTGGTTTAAATTGAAAACTGAGTAATATTATTACAGGTATTTTATACAGTACTCAAAATGTACTCTATATGCTGGCGGAACATTCATAAATCAGCCGCCTCATATTTTTGCAGCCAGCAGTTATCTCTCACATGCAGGGCCGGATTTACTCTCTCTGCTGCCCCAAGGCCAGGTTCCTCAATGTGCCCCCCTCCCCAGCAAACCCCCACCAATGCAGAATGGCAACCAGATGGCGGGGGCGGCTGTGTTGGTTTTAATTTTTTTAAATCACTTTTGTATTTATTTTTTACTTTTTTATAATTGTTTTTATCTTATTATTTTCTACTTTTCTATCACTTTTTCATTTTAATTATTATTATTTTTACTTTTTATTTATTTTCAAATTTGTTTATCAATTTTTTTTAAATTTAATAAAATGTTTTATTTTAAAGCCTGTGTGATAGCATTTGGAGTTGACAGGTTCTCTTTATTGAACCTGTCATCTCCAATACAGGAGTTTGAGCACAGCACTGTGCTGGCTCTCCTGTGACAGCTCACATGGGAAGGCTGGTTGCCCAAAGCAGGGCTGAATGTAGAAACAAAATACCCGCCCGGTGCCCGGAACTGCATGCCCCAGGCATCAGAGATAGGAGTTCAACACCCCTGCTGCCCCTCTACTCCCTGCTCCCCCGAGCCCGGGTCTCGGTGGCCTTGTGGGAAATCTGGCCCTGCTCACATGCTAGTTCCTGTGTTGAACAAATTTACAGCCCTCAATAACTCAAACTTAAAGCAGTATTAAAGGCTGGTCGTTTTTTACCTCAATGCATTCTCTGCATTAAATTAAAAAACGACCAGTGCCTTGTTGTGTTCCCCTGTCCCCCTCCCCCCCACGCTTACCTGTGTCACCGCCGCTACCAAGTAATGTAGCTGTATATTTATTTTTTGCCATTACCGTGACCCAACAGCAAAAAATCCCCCAAATAAATTCTCCTACTCCTGACATTCAAGGCAAAACCAAATGTGTCTGAGTTTATTGTTGTTTGTACCTGTAGCTGTCACTCAAAATTTTACTGCTAAACACAAATTAAACTCGTTTATTATATAATCTTTGAGTTCAACTTTCCATTAGCAGCACAACTATGAGCGCAAAAATTGTCTAACTTGTGCACACCGAGAACATGTTCATATTTCACATTTCTGCACCTTCAAACCTCATTTCAGCCCCAATGTACTTTAGGCCTCAGATCAGCCCCAAAGCATACACTTCAGACTTAAGATCAGTCCCAATGCACTTCAGACCATAGATCAGCCCCCCATGCACACCGTACAGACCTCAATTCAGCCTCAATACATGCACCTCAGCTCAGCCCCAATACATGCACTTCAGATCAGCCTCAATACATGCACCTCAGACCAGTCCCAATACCTGCACTTCAGATCAGTCCCAATACCTGCACTTCAGATCAGCCCCATGCACATACTTCAGACCTCGGTGGGCCTAGGGCAGGGGTCAGCAACCTTGAACACTCAAAGAGCCATTTGGACCCGTTTCCCACAGAAAAGAAAACACTGGGAGCCACAAAACCCTTTTGACATCTAAAATGAAGATAAGACATCATATATCGGTTATTACCTTTATGCTATGTATAGTATGTATATAGGTATATGTGGGCTTAGTAACGCACTGGACTCTGGGCTTAACTGAGACCCTGCAGAGCACACCAGAGATCCTGCACAGCCCATCTGAGACTCTCTATGGTGGGCTCCACAGGGCCTCAGGTGGGCTGGTCGCCGGGGTCCCTTTCCCTGTACCTCCTCCCAACTCCTCTTACCTGTTGCTGCTGGGGCCTGGCCTCCTCCACCCCCTCCCCTGTCACCTCTGCCATGCCGCCACTGGTACAGCTGATACTCATGTAAGAGGCCCCCCTCACATGGGTACTGGCCGTGTCCCCCCTGATGGCGGTGTTCTATCAAAGTTTGTGACTACGTTACAATGTGTGACCGGTGACGTGGTCACACATTTCAATGTAGTCCCGCCCAGTTTTTTTGGCGGGGGAATGTGTGACCACCAATAGGTGAAGCATTCCAGCGCTTTCTCAGGTGTTCCAGTGCAGAGCGGCATCGCAAATCGCATGTGCAGGAGAACCGATCTGCCCTGGAACAGCTGATCGTTCCTGAAATGTCACTTGACTCTGCGACTGCGATCTCACATTCCACCGCACTCACAAAGTCGGATAGAAGTGACATTTCAGGACCGATCAGCTGTTCCAGGGCGGGTCGGTTCTCCTGCACATAAGATTTGCAATGCTGATCTGCCCTGGACAGGGAGCCGCAGCAGGGGGATGAAAGAGCCACATGCGGCTCCGGAGCCGCAGGTTGCTGACCCCTGGCCTAGGGGGATGTCAATTACAGTCAATGCCCTTGGGTGCCAGTGGAGAGGCAATGAATGGATATGCCGGGGGTTGCTGACCCCAGTGTTACATTATCAATGGACACTCAATGGCTAAAGAGAGAAGTTGGATGCAGAAGACGCAGAGGAGAAGATGGCAATGGTGGAGCAGCCAGGGGACAGCACGCAACTGTCAGCATGGGGCGAGATTAGCTGCTTCCCAGGACTGCATGCATGTGTGGTCTTTGCAAGCATAGAGCCACTTTCACCCATTCACTACTGTGGGTGGGTGGCTGTATGCTGCAGCTGTGTAATCCCAGACGAGGAAATAGACCCACAATTTACGTTCTACGCAGGGTGGGCAAACTCTTGCCCTTCAGCTGTGGTGAAACTACAAATCCCATGATGCTTCTGTCTCTGGGACTCATGCTTGTGGCTTCGAGAATCTTGTAATGCCTCATGGGATTTGTAGTTCCGCAACAGCTGGAGGGCCAGAGTTTGCCTACCCCTGCTCTATGGCCTCCTGCGCTCATGTGCAAAAAGCAAAAGTGATGTCCAAAAAAAAGCATCCTGTGCATGTCAACAAAATAAGTGAAAAGACAAGTAAACCGCATGAGAGTATCTATGTCGAAAGACATTTATTATCACTTTAAATATGGAATGTATAGAGAGCTATTAGATCAAAGGGATGTCCGTGAGAGGTGACAGGAATCTGGTGCCCAGTGATGGCCAGCTGGGGCTCCTGTGTGCTCAGGGGCCCGGGGATCTCGTCTACTCATCACTCCGCCTCACACAGACAGACAGACAGACAGCCTGCCGCCGCTGACAGCTCACAGACGCCCCGCCTTCTCCACTCAGCCCGTCACGCCTCCCCGGTTACCATGGTGACCGCGGCCAGAAGGGAGGCCTGGTTACGTCACGTGACCGTAGCCGCCGCCAACCGCCTGTCATTGCGACCTCGGTGACGAGCAAAATGTGCGACAGCGCCGTGCGGCGGAGGGAGAGCAGACAGCGGCTGGCAGCGGAGACACAGAGAGCAGCAGGCCGAGGATCAGGCTAGAGGAACCCAGAGCACAAGGACAGGCCCCGGGGGCCCAACTGGGGGTTCATGATCTGCTAGCCGTAGGATCCCATCACTGACACCCGCCTAGCGGCTCCACTGAGGGTGGACATGGCCTCCAACACTGACAGAGAGATGATCCTAGCTGATTTCCAGGTACTAGGGACACCATCCCCCCCACCCTTCTGTTATACTGTATAGCCTGTACGGCACTAGCAGTGCTGGGGAGCTACAAGTCCCAGCATAATCGGCAAGACATGATGGCACTTGTAGTTCCCACACAGCTCGGGGGCTGCCCATACATACACAGGCATAGAGAGCTGTCTGATGTCTGTGGGGGCTGGTGATAGATTTGTCCGTCTGTCTGTCTGTCGTGATGGCTTGAATTGTTGACATGGCAAGGTGGTGGTGGGGGAGATCCAAGTGGTCAGATGAGAACCACATAAGACAGCCATTGTGTGACAGATGTACCAACCTAGCTGTTTGCAGTCAGACAATAGAAAAGTTTATTATTTACACAACCGGCTTGCGATTGGGTGTCTTTAAAATGTCTAAAGTAAAATCTTTGTTGTTTTTTTTTTCTATTTTGGATAGAGTAAGGAATGGGAGAATTCCCATTGGGAGAATCTCCCTTCACTTCCTGTCCTGTAGATACCAGAGGAAGTAATGGGAAATCCCTTCAATGTGAGAGAAACTGAACGATGAGTTGAGTGAAAAGCACTCACCTCATAGTTCTCCTTTAAGCTGGCCATACACGACTTGACTTGCCACGGAGTCTTGCTCCACAATTGATTTAAAATCAAAGGTGCCGGGTGGAAAATTGTTAGCTGAACAGTGACAGCGTCCTATCAGCCGCAGTCACTGCTCATGTAATCTGACAGCTGTGGGTCTCAAGTGTCAGATTACAGTAACTGGGTTGTATTATTCGCTGTTTAGGGTGGATGGAGGAATCAATTGATTTTCTTTGTTCAGTCTATGGGGGGTTTGAATGATGGAAAACAAAAGCTGGCCATACACCTATAGATGATCTGCAGATTTTCTATGGTCAGATGGAAAAAGTACCTGCATTCAATCAGATTGTTCCGGTGTTTTTGGCCGACCAGCAAGATACTGAAGCTTGGCCCAGCGGGAGATTCCTCCAGCCACACAGTTTAGTGTAGATGGAGGAATCGGTTGCACTTTTTCCTTCTGACCACAGAAGATCTGCAGATCATTTATAGGTTTACGGCCGGCCAAAGGCCAGTTTCCAAGTTTCCCCATTGACAGATTGGCCCAGTATTCCTGTTGTAGTGACAACTCTGTATATCTGCTTTTTCTGGCTCAGGGAAGATGGCTGTCAGGAGAAATGGAGGGGGGACTTTTCACAACGAGGACAGAAATATAACTGAAAACCTGACTGGGCTTCTAACCCATCAGCACGAATAAAACTAATGTCCTGGCTCTAGATTCACATTAAAGATGAACTCCAGGAAGATATAAAATACACAAATGAGTGCAGATCTGTCATCATTAACACATCATTAAATTCATTTTTTAAACGCAAGCAGCTTGGGTTCCTGAACATCACCTGGTATCAGCCTCTCCCGGTGCCTGTACAACAGGGCTTAGACTGGGGCAGGGAGAAGCAGCAAAAGAAGCGCATCGTTTGTGCTACAGTGCAAGGAACATGCTCATAGGAGGAGAGAGAGAGATGAGCGATCAGTCTGCTGCTTCTCCTTTTACAGTGGGGTGGGCTGGTGATGAGTAAGTGTTGGTGAGCTCATCAGTCTGCTACTTCTCTTTTCACTGTCCAGTCACTTAGGGGGAGGGGACCTGTAAGTGAAAGTAAAACTGCAGCAGAGAAATATCAGGTCCCCATCCCCTGTTAAATAGGTCTGTGCTGTGTAAATTTCAGAATTGGGTAGACTGAAATACAAACAGCCCCCCCATATATGTATTTAGCGTTTTTGCTTTGATTTCAGTGGCACTTCCTGTTCTTTAGACCTCTGAGCCCCTTTAGATGAGATCACCTGACGGGGCGATTTTGCCACCAAAAACATAGTCTGTTCTTTTGTAAAAAGGACCCTCCAAAGAAACAGTAATAATAATACTCGCAAGTCCCATTATTTCGGTATTTGCCCTTTTTAAGGACTACACCGGCCAAAGAATCTTCAGCTTCCCACACACATCCAGGAGTGTTGGGTCCCTGCGTCCCCCTCGGATCTGCGCAGTGGTTCCACCTGCCGGCTGCCACATCACTCCAGGATATAGCAGTGGCACAGGAAGGTGGGAGGAACCACAGCGGCCGGGGGGTGGGGGGGACTAGGCATCCAACACCACTGGAGGTTTGTCAGATGCTGAAGATTCTGCGACCGGTGTAGCACTTCTACGCAGTCACGTGTGGCAGGACAGGTTGTTGTTGTCATGGTGCAGTTGCTTTTAAAGCTGAACTCCACGAAATAAAAAAACAAAATCTACCCATTGCGGTGGGGTCCCCCCTGGACTGCAAGGGTTAAATGCACATTTTTGCCTGGGGTACCATTTAAAAAGCACTTTTACCTACATTATCCCCCAACAGCTGCTGCTCTGATGCTCCGGGTTGTGGAAGAGCCGTCGTCCTCACTCGCAATGCTGGACTGATGGTCCTACATTGTACACGGTGACCTCGGAGTCTGATAGCCAGATAGAGCGTCAAAGAGAAGTGGCTTCAGGGGACAGAGAACAGGAGCCTGCGGGGGTGTCGGGTAAAGTAAAGCTGCCCATACACCTATAGATTATCTGCAGATTTTCTATGGTCGGGCCCGCTGGCTCTAAAAGCACCTGAACATTGCCTGCATCCAATCAGATTGTTCAGGTATTTTGAGAGCCAGCGGGGCCAACCAGCAAGATACTGAAGCCTGGCCCAGTGGGAGATACCTCCAGCCACACAGTTTAGCGTAGAGGGAGGAATCTGTTGCACTTTTTGCATCTGACCATAGAAAATCTGCAGATAATCTATAGATGTATGGCCAGCTTAAGTAAAACTTTGTTCAGTGGTACCTTAGACAAAAACAAACATCTATTCTCGAGGCAGGCAACCTTGACTCTCCAGCTGCTGTGGAACTTCAAGTTCCATGAGGCATTGCAAGACTCTGACAGCCACAGGTATGACTCCCACAGGCATGATGGGAATTGTAATTTTACCACTAATCAGGCGGCCCTGATCGGATGCCCAGTGCAAGTCTATGGGCAGCCGTGTATAAACGGACGTGCATCCGTTTTCACCCAGTTACCCTGCCTCCGGCCCGGTCCGAGAAAAACAGACAGAACAGTGTTCCGTTTTGACGGACTGGATCGTGCCGGATCGGGGGGGGGGGGGGGGGGGGGGGGGG
>NW_017306357.1:993129-1004521 GCF_000935625.1 Nanorana parkeri | reverse complement strand
CTGCGGGGGGGGGGGGGGGTGAGAGGGGTAATCTAATGTAAATGGTCCGTTTACATCTGATTCCCCATAGGCTGGCATGGGGTCCGATGACATCCGCTCCATACTGCTCTGATCAGGAGGGGATCTCTGCATGGCTCCTCTCCTGTGTAAAAGGGGCCTAAAGCATTTATGAATGTGAGTGGACGGTTAGATTGGGGGAGGGGAATTGTTTTAATAGCTTTAAAGGTTAATTCTTCCTAACATTTTGGGTGGTACCATTGGGTTCAGCCATCTGCTGGATTGTTCAGATGGTCCTTCCCGGAGGAAGTTGGTTACTTTCCGTGTGTCTTGTTTTATAGGTTGAGTTGCTTATTTGTTTCCAAACCCACCATGTGCAATTCCAGCCCGAAATATTTCTGTACATTCTTATGATTGTATACACAACTTCCTAAACGGTAAGGCCCGGTTGGGTCTGCATGCCAGTTTTTCAGGTGGATCCGATCGGATGCCCAATACTAGTCTATGGGCAGCCAGGTTTAAGTGGATGGGAGTCCGTTTACACCCGGTTACCGTGACTCTGGCCAGGTCCCATTTGCCGGACCCGATCGTGCCGGATCAGGGAAGTTGGATGTAAACAGACGTGTCTGTTAACGTGTCTGTTTACATCAGATTCCCCTGATCCCCAATGATCTGGTCCGGGGGAATCTGATGTAAACAGACACGTCCATTTACATCCGACTCCCCGTAGACCGACATGGGGTCCGGGAATTATTTATTCCATGGCATGATGGAGGAAAAAACTGGACAGACTCTGTGCCATCCGCTCCATACACCTCCGATCAGGAGAGGTTCCAGTCACATCCCTTCCTGATCAGCCCGTGTGAAGAGGGCCTTAGGGCTTGTTTACAGAAGCCAGTCACGCAGAACACATGACCGCTGGTGTGCGCTGGGAGGAACAATGCTGGTACGTCAATCCCTGCACATCATCGCACTGTTTACTTTTTTCTGATAGAACTTTATTGAAATGTTACAAGTGACACTTCATTCAGTTCTGTTTACGGCAGTGGCTTTGCAATGCGTTGGTTTGTGTTGCTATATGCTGCACTAAAAAAAAAATACTGCATGCCATACTTTTTTCAGGGCACACCACCGCAACATTGTAGTGTGAACTGAACACATTATAAACAAGGCTTTTTGCTGTTTGTGCATTGGGACTGTGCTGGGTTAGGCAGCCCCAACCCATCTGGTGTGAATGGGCCCTCAGGGCATCTAAGCTTATTCAGCTTTTGTTTTCGAAATACACTTTTTAAATTTTTTTTTATTAAAATACACAAAGCTCATCATTAAATACTCCGTATTAGCCACAGACACTTTTATCTTTCTTTCTAGTTCTGTGTAAAAATAATTGCTGATTCAGCCTGTAAATAATTGTTTGTTTGATTTTGTCCAGTGGGGAAAAAAACAGCTACAGAGTCCCCACTGGCAGATTCACGCTCTTTTTGTCTGATTGTTAATTAGAGAAAACCCCAAAATTTGAGTTGTCGGTAGAGGAAGAATAGACGGGAAGTCTTTCAATGGGGAAATCTATTCCAGTGATAACTGTCTAAAGGTGCCCATACACTGCTCGATTCTCATACGAGAATCGCGGGAAATCCCACGATCGTACGAGAATCGAGCAGTGTGAACGGAGACGTGCGACCGTTTCTACTGTACGGTCGCACGTCTTCCGTCGAACCAGCATGTTCGAAAACCAGCCGGGAATCGTACGATTCTCGGCTGGTTAGAACGGTGCTCGGAAGACAAATGCCGAACGGGCCGGTGTGCACACGCGCACACTGCCCGTTCAGCATTGCGGTCATCGGAAGCCCGCCCCTCAGGGGGGCGGGCTTGCGATGATCGAGAGTGCGATCTGCCTGTCCAAGATAGGCAGATCGTACGTTTTTTTTAAATCCCTGTACAACCATCGCAAGACTAAGGTCTTGCGATGGTTGTAGAGTGTATGGCCACCTTTAGAGGGGATTTGCCTCGCTTACATTTCTACTCACTTCCTATTGTGTCTTCAGGACAGATAGTGAATGGCAAAAAAGTTGGATACATTGTAATAATCTTAAAGCAGAACTCTGGGCAAGACTAATCTTAACCCTTGCAGTGGGGCTACCCCCGCACTTCAAGGGTTAAGTGCTCGTTTTTGTCTAGGCAGCTAAAATAACAGCGGTATACTCACCTGAACCACAAACCCTGGCGTGCTCTTACACCGCTCCCTCCAACCTCACTTCCCCTCCTCTCCACCGATGGCATGTCCCTCAGTGTCTTCAGGTTCTGTACCCTGTATAGGACGGGATGTCTCACAGGACCTAAGACTGCTGGAGCGGAGGGGGAGGTGACACTGAAGGGACCGGTCTATTAACCACCTGGGATCGGGGGTTCAGTTGAGCATAACTTTGTTTTTTGAGCTCCTTAGACAAAACAAGCAATTAACCCTTACAGTGTAGGGCTCACTCCACTGCAAGGGTTAAAATTTGATTTGCCCGGAGTTGTCCTTTTAAGCTGGCCATGCACTCAGCATTTTCTCTCATCTTAGCCCCTTGGGGTGAGTGAGGAAAAAAACCCCCGAAATCTATGCTAAACAGTATGGATGAGGGAATCTTTCCTGCTGGCTAATGTATTCTAACCGTCAAACCTTGATTGAAAAATTGATTGTCAAGCAGAGGGTTGCCAGCAGGGCGACACACAGAATTTTGGCCGACTCAGCAGGACTCACCTGAAATTCCAGCAATGTATTGCAGGGCTGGAGAATTTCCAGGAGCCCGGTCGCCACTGCGCCTTACAAATTACAGCTGGCGCCTTTCTTTTGAGGCTTTCTCTATTTGCTGTCAACTCGCTCCTGGATTGGACAGACTGGCTTCTGCATGCCATATAAGTTTGTCCATCCCTGTCCTTGTGTCGCTTCATGCTGGGCAAACCCTTTATAAACCAAAAGGGGGGATTCCTTTTTTGTTTTCCCTTTTTGTGCATCACTGTGGTTGCCATCCGCTGACATCAGTTGCACCCTTTTCTTACTTGATGGAACAGCGGCTCTGAGTGTGATGGGCACATTGACTGCCCTTTATAAACCAGCCCCCTAGTTTCTCTAGTGTAGGAGTGTGACCTCATTCAAGTCCAAGGGGACTGCATGGGTACAACCAACACCAGAGGAGACTTCAGGCTAGAGGAGTCTTCGGCTGTCATAGAGAGGTTATAGTCTGGGGAAGATGGGCTGAAGTTTTTATTTTCTTATTAGTAAACTTAAACTTGTCCTCTGCCTCATGGGTTAAGATTAAGAACTGGACAAAGGTTTTCCACCCAGCCATCATATTATTCAATGAGTGCATATCAGCCTAAGGTTATTGTCCAAGTGGTGTACAAACCTTCCCCTAAATGACTAGAGATCTTGGGGCACATGTGTAAGAGTAGCAGGACCCAACTGTGAGGATTTTAAGGAAGAGGCTAGGGCTGCAGCTGACAATTATTTTCATAATCGATTCGTTGCCTGATTTATTTTTTCGATTAGTTGCATTACAAAAAAAACATATCTTCCTTTTTTTCCTTTCCTTCCTCAACCAACTAATCGATGATGAGAATAGTTGCCAACTATCATCGATTATTATAGATTTAATCGATTAGTTGTAGCAGCCCTAGCAGAGGTTCTTTGGCTCCGAACAGGTCACAAAACAAAGATCTTGACTGGCTCAACCCAAGACTGTTTGGGCCCCGTTTACAATATGCAAACAAAGCATTGGAGGTCCTGTCCTTGTCTTCCAATTATTAAGTTACACATACCAAATCTATATGTTGCCCACTGTAGAGATTTTTAGTTTAGCAGCAGCACAAAAGTAAATTGCCAGTGGTATCCACCTCTGTACTCTTTGCCATTCAAGACTGTGCTGCTGATGTAGCCAGAAATACAACTCCCATAGTGCTTTACAGGGATGGCCGATGGGGCATTTGCAAGTTGTTAGAACAAAAGCACAGATTTCAGTAATGAAGGGTTGAGTACACAATTGTTAACCATTTCTAAAGTATTAGGGCCCATTCACACCACATCAGATCATCTCAAGACCAGACCAGATTGTTTCCGGACACAAAATGCATCCTAATGTATCCCTGTGCTATTTCTGGCCTCTGTTCACACCAGCGCAGTCTGTTCCAGACCAAAAAAATACTTCATGTCTCATTATGTCTGGTCATGAATGCACTGGAAATGTGGGCAGGTTCACACCATTTTCTAGACCCAGATCTGCCCTTAAAATGGAAGAGCCTGGATTTGTGCTCTCACCCAATGCATTAAGACATGCTCTGTAAAGAAAGTCCAATCATTTGGAACTGGCTGGAAGGTGCCTAAACACAGAAAAACAGGCCCGACCCTTTGTCTTCTAACACCGTGCATGGCATGTGCGATGTAGCACTCTGCAGTCAGTATGCATTGCCCATCTGTGTGATAGTACAGTGGAGTGTCATTCAGAATGGTAACATGCCATAAGATGGACTTTTATCCGCACGGTACCACAATGCACAATGTAGATGAGCCTTGGGTCTTTGCACGGTTGCTGGAATGTTGGATCTCTCTCTTCAGATCTGGCAGGAACTGCGATGATGAGATACTGTATCTCCCTTATAGTTCAATGTGCCATCTTAATTGCTGCAGCCATTACAAAGTGAAATGATGGTGTGATGACGGTGTCATGCTCCCGGGAGGGATTTTCCATAATGTGAAATAAATACAAATACCTAATTGGGAAGCACGGCTGCACCACACCATTGCTGTGGCCTTGTGGGAGGAGGAAGAAGCCCAGATCAGTATGAGGAAAGCCTACCGCTGGAGTCTGCAAGAGATATAAAGAGTCAGCACATATTATAATCGTCCACTTCACATAGAAATCAGAATCGGTGGAATTTGAACAATGCAAGCTTTAACGCAACAAGATTTCATTTGCCAAAGCACCGTATTGTATTCTAAACCATCGCCATTTTGGTTTAATAAATCCTTTCCACTTTTTTTTAAAATATCCTTTTGTTTCAGCTCAGTGCAGGTGATTTCCTGCTGCCTCTTTGCAGTCTCTTCCTGTCTACGTTCATACACTCTAGCAATGGCTGCATTGCATTTCTCATGGTGGGTTTGCTGATGGTTACAACAGTGGATCATGCCTGTGTTGTGTCATCTCCTTTTATAAGCCCGGGAGACACTGAAAAAGCGTTGTCACTCTGCAGCAGGAAGTACCAGAGGAAGGATCCTCATGGCAGGATCACTAGATACTTTTTTAATGAAAGCTACAGATTTAACCCTTTCACTGCCACCGACATATGTAGTACGTCGGCACTAACAGGCCCCTGTAAACAGATAGCCGCTGGGGGTCTGTTAAATGTGTGAGACTGCCTAATCGCTTCAAGGGCCTGGTAAACGCGCCCTCACCCAACACGCCTCACCTTGCTTCTCAGGCTCCGCTGCCACGAGACTGACATCATGGGTGTTGGCAGGTGGCAGAGAGAGAGGCCGGTGAACATACATTCGCTGAATGAAACCAGAAGAGACGATGATGTCACCACTTCCGGTTTCCGAGCTGTCATTCCCTGACTAGATAAGGTGGTGAAGAAGCCTTCAGTGGGCTGCAATGGGGACATTAGGGGTCTAATGCTATCACATTGGGGGCTTGTGAGCTTGTTAAGATAAAAAGAATACAACCAGGCCATTAGCATTTTCAGGAGGAGATCAGCAATGTCCGCTATGATTCATGACATGTACCCTTCAACATCATTATGTGAAGAGTGCAGATGGTTGTCATATGGACTGTCTTCCAGTGTCGGCTCCCTGACGTTTGTCTTCTTATGAGTGACGATGTTGCAGGACCCAGTATTGCCCAGAGACAAGTCATCTCTGTCAGTTTCCATCTTTTCTGCTTTGGCCTGAGAACAGAATAAGGGAAGATGTGAAGGAGCCCCCAGGCTGCTGGTGTTCACAGCGGATTTGATAGGATGCAGCTGGTAAGCTAAATCAGCAAATTATACAGTACTAATTTAAGAAAATTACTTGGAGACGCGCCTGATTTATTTAAAGTGCCCCAGTGTTTGACTTTTATATTTGTGAAACTTGAAAGTAAAATGTGCTCTAAATCTAAATATATTTGGCAGGTTTGAAAAATGGAAGTATCCAAAACCACAGCATTTAAACTGCGTTTTCAAGGGAACATGTGAGGATAGGCATATGGGAGCCAACAGTGCTGGCTTAGGGTGGGCGCATACTAATTGTTTTTTCTTGTTCAGCCTGTGCTCGAATGGGGGAACCCCCCCCCCCCCGGTATATTGTATAGTAGGGATGCACCGAAATTACATTTTTAGGCTGAAACCACCAAAAATGAATTTTTACATTTTTTTTTTTTTAACTTTACGGGCTTAGGTGAAATATTAATGATCTAAAATATTTACCTTTTTTGAAATACAAAAAGAGATTGAGGACACAGAGTCCTAAATCTCTTTTTCTGCAGCCCCTGTTATAAATGAACAGGAAGCCCCTATACTGAGTTCTCCTGTCCTTTCATAAACTAAGAAGATGGTATCATTTACTATGTCCAATCACAATCATGAATGAACAGGAAGTGATGTGGAGCACTTCCTGTTCATTCATAACTGGAGGCACAGTCAGCTTACTATGGTCTCACTTCTTTACAAACACTCAGCAATCGGTACTGATCACTGACAGGGTTATTCACAAAAAGGTGAAAGGGTTTGGAGAAAGCAGGAGAAGTAAAGCTTAGAACTGGATGGACAGATGTACAATGTATTTGGTAAAGCAAGGTAGATTTATATCCCTGTGTGAGAAATGTGTGTGGTACATGAAAGTGCTCGGTGGATCGGTCATAGGAATCAATAAGAATTCATTGATAAGATAGGCGATTCTCCATCAGCAAATGGTGAATGTTACTAAACAGACTGGCGCTGACGGCTGTAACATTCACCATGTGTGAAACGCAGTGTATATTGCGTAGAACTGGAACATTGTGAATGAATGCATGTGCTTCTGTTCATTGACACTCTGCTGACTGTGGAGGTGCTATAAATGCCCATTGGATGACTTTATTTGAGTTAGCAGAATGGTAATGAATACTGCCGCATCTGTTCACTACATTGATTTCCTGCGCAATTTAATCTCAGAGGTATCAGACTTAATAGGTTTACTTTAGTGACACTCACAGACAGATGATTTGTGAGGCGTACAAGTACAGTTTGGACCTCTTAAGACAGAAGGGTGTAACAAATCATTCATCCATCACTAGTCCAAAGACCAAAAAAATCAATAGATGCATAATCAATTCTTTGTGCCCTAGAGGCAGGTGAGATGTGGACACCATACTATGGCTTTTAGTAAGCATGGAGTCGCATGTGCTTCATACTAGTGATTGTGGATACAAAGGTGTTCACAGGGGCGTCACAGGTGATTGGTTTGCATGGCTCCTATTTTTCTAAGTCAGGGCTGGACAAATCCCAGGAGCCAGGTCGCCAATGCTCCATAAAAATTACAGCTGGTGTTTGACGTTTCATGTTTCCCCTAGTTGTTGTCAATGGCGCTGGCTCCTGGATTGGACAGACCGGCTCCTAAATTCCATATTTATTTGTATACCCCCTGAATAAGACCTCTTCCATGTTGCAGTCGATTGTTTTGCACGTGTGAGGCCTTGTTCAAACCGGATGCGATGCGTTCCGGCCCGATTCTGATTCTGCTCAGGACGCACTGCATCGCAATGCGGCCGGCCCACTTTTTTTGTGGGCAGGAGGGGATGTGGCTGTCCATTGAAGTGAATGGCAGCGTAGCCAGGACCTCCGGCCACAATGTGATCGGCCGCACGGGATCGCAAGGCACATTATGCCTGCAGTGCGGTCCGATCAAAGTAGTGCTTGCAGCATTTTGTTCGGACTGGACCGCATGTATAATTGCGCCTTGTGATCCTGTGCGGTCGATCACATTGGGGCTGGAGGGCGTGGCTACGGTACCATTCACTTCAAGGGACCACCTCGCCCCCTCCTGCCCCTCAAAAAAGTGAGCCGGCCACAATGTGAGGCAGTGCGTTCTGACCAGAATCGGGCCGCAATGCACTGCATCTGGTGTGAACGAGGCCTGAGTATTGTATCGCAGACAACATTTCTGCCTTAAGTTGCCCATACACCTGCCGATTATCGTACGATAATCACGGGAAATCCTGCGATCGTACGATAATCGGCAGGTATATGGAAGGCGTGCGACCGTTTCTACTGTACGGTCGCACGTCTTTTGTCTCCCGAGCAGGCTCGAAAACCCGCCGAGAATCGTACGATTGTCGGCGGGTTAGTGGCGTTCTCGGGAGACAAATGCCGCACGGGCCAGTGTGCGCAAGCACACACTCCTCGTGGGGCATTGGAGTCATCCTCCCCCCTTTCCCAAGTGGCTCTGTCGGCTAACGAAGGGAAGGGGGGAGGAGTCTTGTGACGTCGATGTCCGTGACGGCTAACGAAGGGAAGGAGTCCAGTGACGTCGATGTCCGTGACGTCACCGGACTCCTGCCCCCCCTTTCGTTAGCCGACGGAGCCACTTGGGCCGGTGAGTTTGCCCAAGAAACTTTCTGCACGAGCGCCAGCCAAGGCATTGGTTTATACACATACAGCACAGCAATGAAGTAATAAAATGAACTAGGATCACACTAATCCAGCGCGTTATTATTCTGAGTTGCCCCGCTCAAGCGGCGGCCATATTGAGTGGGGCACGTGAGATTAATACGCGCTGGATTAGTGCGATCCTAGTTCATTTTATTACTTCATTGTTGTGCTGTATGTGTATAAACCAATGCCTTGGCTGGCGCTCGTGTATAGGCCAATGTAGTTGGATCTGTATGTGCGTTATAAATAATCGAAATTAATCGATTTAAAAAAAATTTGATTACTCGAACACGAAAATTGTAATCATTACCAGCCCTACTTTACAACCATCGCACGACTCATGCGATGGTTGTAAAGTGTATGGCCAGTTTAAGACAATTCTGCAAAAAGAACTTCCCCGACCATTACATAAATCTCTTGGAGGTTGCGCCATTTGTTGTGTGTATAGGAGACAAATTTCTAATGAGTGTCCACGACACTCTTTATACATTCCAGGGGTTGTTTTTTTTGTGCTGCTCTAATAGATTTGGTCAAAGGCAGGTTTACCTACGACCAAACATAATTTTCACTTGGAAACGTTTCTATCCGCTGAAAATGTCACTTTTTTTGTAAAGTCGGGATCCTGATGGCTGTGTGTTAGGTTAGTCAGGGGGGCTATTGTGTGATACTAATGACAAGAAATGATGCTCCATTCAGGAAGCTTGACACCAGTTATTTTCAGTCATGTGACTGTTACTTTCAGATCTCTTTTGGATTTGGCTGTAAATAGCTGTGACTTTATGACAATAGGGATCTGTATTCTGTTTTAGCCTATTGTTTGTTTTAAAACAAAATTGGGATCATGATGAAGTTTTGCCGGGTAGCAGAATGTAGTTTTCCTGCATCTTCATTGGCAGCGCTGTATTTATGTATGTGACCAGCTTGTGCTCAATCTCATGCCTTGCTGTTACACTGACTCAGCCTGCCGTTCCCATTAGTAAGCAGAACGCGGCATTGTTATGTGACATGAAGCCAGCTGCCGATCCCCTCATTTTTTTCCCTCTTTTTTTGTCCTCTCGCTGTGGCTCGTGCTCAGCAGTTTCAGTCTGTGTAAATGAAATGGGAATGTCAGGTTGTTAAATTTTGCTGTGCTTTAGTCTCTGAAGGCCGGGCTACTGAAATGTTTCTTATCCACAAAAAAAAATGATGCAGCTGATCCCTGTGTTATTGAGGTTTAATTGACGTGAATGGATGAAGGTAGAGATGGTGACATCAGACTTAAAGAGAACACTACTAAACACTGTGCACACCTACACTGACCACATACCCGAACCCTAGTGCAGCAAGGCAACCCTTTTAGCAGTTTTTAAAGGAAAGTGGTCCTGAGAGAAGTGCATGAGCTTCCATTGCTGACTGTCTTCAGAAAGTGGTAGTTGCTTGGCTATCATGATGGTCCCCTGACTTACTTCTGAGTCACTGACGTGAAATTAGTATGCAGTCAGAACTCTTTATCTGCAAACTGCAGTCCTCCTTAGGCCAGGGGTGGGCAACTTTGGCCCTCCAACTGTTGTGGAGCTACTAGTGCTTTGGGGAATTTCAAGGCTGACAGTTGCAGGCATGACTCCCAGAGGCAGCGGCATGTTGGGATTTGTAGTTAAAGGAGAACTATGAGATGAGTGAAAATGACTCATCCTCATAGTTCGAGCCGACGTGTGACAATGAAACTGTCGCACGTCGTCTCAATAGATCGGGAAGTGAGCGAACACATACCGTCGCTCGCTCACGTCTCGATCATCTCCCTGCAGAGATTGGCGGCTGTCGGTGACCGCTCCCCGCATTGGCGGCTGTCGGTCACCGGAGGACGACCCAACGACCATAAGAGAACTATGGGGAAAAACACTTACCCCCATAGTTCTCTTTTAAATCACAGCCGTGCAGTTCTTCACTTCTCCTCGGATCCCCGCTGCCTCTGCCCATACAGATGGGGGAGAGCAGTGGCAATCCAGAGGAGAAGCTGCAGGCTGTTGCCGCCCTACTTCTCAGTGCCGTGCTGAGCCCTGGCTGCATGACGTGGTCGCGGACAAAAGACTACATGTATAGTGATCTGAAGTTGTGGTTACTGTACTCTTACTCATCAGGGCTTTTCCTCATGGAACTCGTTTGCATGACATTATTTGACAAGCACATTATTGTGTTAAGCTGAATTAAGAGTTTTACTTCCTCGTCTTTAGTTATTATGCAAATGACGATTTTGTCTGCTACTTAGATTGATCGGGAGAGATGAGTGAGTTTTCTGTTCCACTGGCAATCCACTAAGTTTCATTCTATAGTCTTTTTCACATGGTCAGATTTGCGGTCTGCTGGCTTTTATTAAAAATTGCCTTCCCCAGATCTGTTATGTGAACTGCAAACAGGTCACTTTCATACTTCTCAACGGTCCCTCATTTGGAACCAAATCCCTCTTCCTTCCCTCCTCCACTGTTGTCCCTTGTCTGAAGTACAGATATCTTTGGAAAGATTCTATTTGAGTACCAAAAGTGTTATTCTATACTAAAACCTTCATCTTATCTCTTAATTATCTTAAGATGGCCATACACTGTTATATTTTTTCGTTCAACCTGCCGGCTGAAGGACACTTCCCCCTACACAGTGCACATCAGGGTGCGTGCGATACAACGAGCTTGCTGGTGTGAATGATAGCTAAAGGCAGAGTGGGTGATTCTCATAACAGCCATTGGCTCGCCCCGTAAGGCCCACCGGTCTCCGAAGGAGG
>NW_017306357.1:979220-992744 GCF_000935625.1 Nanorana parkeri | reverse complement strand
CCCAGTAAGGCCCACTGGTCTCAGAAGGAGTATGATGTTCTGGAAGTTGAAGTCCCATCGCAGTGCCACATGCCAGCGCTTTATGTGTGTGAGTGTGTGCCATACTTCTCGGTCCACAGCCAAGCACTGGATGACATGGCTTCAACTTTGGGAAAGTGTTTGAGGCATAACTCCCCCTTTGGTATCTTCCTCTTCCTCCCTGTAGGCCAGTGGTTCTCAACCTTTCTAGGGCCGGTACCCCTTGGTAACATTTGCCAAGTTGTGGTGACCCCCAACGGTAAAATTTAGGGTTGACGCGGCTGCTGCAGCAACATCTGGCGGCGTGGTGGGAGAACTGACACTGCTGCGCTAGGAGAGGGCTGAGGAGGACTCTCACCGAGCACAGCAGAAATCACACAGCGACCCACAGGTTGAGAATAGCTAAAATGGCAAACCATATAACGCAAGCCGAGGGTGTCAGCTTTTATTATTAATAATAATGATGATAATCTAATGGCTATCTAATAGTGGGAGACTCCGGGCGACCCCTGGCAAATTGTCATTCGACTCCCGGAGGGGTCCCGACCCACAGGTTGAGAACCGCTGCTGTAGGCCATCCACAATTATGTTATGCTGTTTTTTTTACATTTTTTTACCCTTTTTCCAAGTCATTAGGCTGGTCTTATGTTGTCGTAGGGTCCTCTTTTACTTTGTCCTTTCTCTAGCCTTGGTGGTCCTCTGTGATGTAGAGAGCAGCACTGACATTATGACATCACATGAATGCACTCACTGTATGTTCTCTGTATGTTCTGAGACTGAGGACATCTTGAGACAGAAATGCCGTCAGAGCTAGATTTTAACAGGTTGGGAGACATTTAAAAAAAAAAAAAAATAGCTTGGGGTTGGGTTTTATGGTTAGGCAGAAAGCCAAAAATAACGGGTCAGGGAGAGTGAAGGGAGCTGTCTGACTTATTTTTAATATTCTGAAGTTGGACTTTAATAACCACATGTGAAATGGGCCCCAATGCTCCTACGTGACCCCCAACCTTTACAAGTAGTGCTTCTGCCCAAACAACAAAGGGGAGATAGGAAAGGTGGGACACGTTAACCTGAATTGTTTGCATTTTGTGGACCAGACTGTCCAGATTCCAGTGACGGGAAATGTTCCTGTGACCGTATGTAGTTAAGGGAATCCACATGTCTAATATAATCCATACGACAGCGATGCTGAAATACATCACATATGTGTTTAGCTTTGCAGTCGGTAAACACTTCATGTTGAGCTGTACACAAGTGAAACTTAAAATATCCCACGCACCTGCAGCTCGACCAAATGTTTCTTTTCTGATTCACCCACCATGCTGCCAGCTTCCCAACACTTTCCAGATGTCCTCCTTTAAATCTTCCGTGTTTGCTTGTTACAGTTCATCGTATATGATAAATAGTTCATGTGAATGTGATTCGTGCCGTTGGAAGTTATCAGCTCTTGTTCTTGTTTAATGTGTGGTTGCCTAAGGAGCCGTGCATTTACCCAGCAACATGCCCCGACCATAGCCACAGTATCATGATGGACCCCTTTCTATTGTCTGTGTTTGGGAGTGCCCAGTCTATTCACATTCCTTCAATACAGATTGAACCAGAAGCGCGGAGCTGTCCGCTGCATGTCCCTTTCCATGATCCAAAAATTTTATATGTGCTGCCTGGCCAAAAAAAGTCAGACACTCTAATATTTTGTTGGACCGCCTTTATCTTTTGATTACGGCATGCATTGGCTGCAACATCGTTTCGGTAAGCTTATGCAATGTCACAACTTTTATTTCCGTTCAGAGTTGCATTCATTTCTCACCAAGATCTTGTAGTGATGATGGGAGAGTCGGACCTCTGTGTAAAGTCTTCTCCAGCACATCCCAAAGATTCTCAATGGGGTTAAGGTCTGGACTCTGGTGGCCAATCCATGTGTGACAATGATGTCTCATGCTCTCAGGAACACCCTTTTACAATCTGAGCCCGATGAATCCTGGCATTGTCATCTTGGAATATGCCCAATGTGCCATCAGGGAAGAAAAAAATCTATTGATGGCAAAACCTGATCATTCAGTATATTCCCGTTGTCAGCTGACCTCATTTTTTGGGAGCATAACGTTGCTGAACCTAGACTAGACCAACTGAAGCAACCCCAGATCAAACTGCCTGAAATCCATGTGGTGACTTTTTTTTTTGCCAGACAGCGTACGTTGTGATGTGAGGGGATTTTTTTCCAACTTAGGCCATGGCTTAGGGCATCAAGACATAAAAAAGGCTCCAGACTGTGTGCGGCCTGTACAGTTTGTGGATATTGGCTGGTGGAATGGTTTACTGGGTCCATGCACCTAGAACGGAACTTCATGCAGAATAGAATGACAATTTATGGGTGCAGATCTTGGTGGTTGTAGCAGATATTCAAATGAGAATATTCAAGTTTGCGCATGTGCAGCTCAGTGTACAATTCAGGCATCTGCTGGGTGCTGGGGTGAATAAACTCCTGTGTACATGAGTTACGTCATCAAATGAAGATGGCTCATCAAGATGGCTGAAGACATCACACCAAGAAGAATCTGGATAGGTGACGGCGCTAGTGAGGGAACTCGCGTAGGTGAGTATTTGCAGACTTTAGTTCCACTCCAGGATAATCAAATATTGTCTAAATACAAGCACCATGTGTATTCTTATTTGAATTTCGGGGTGCTCTGTGTATTTCTTTCAGATCCGTGTAGTAATCCAGTGTGCAACTTTGCTTCTGTGTAGGAACTTCCTGTAATAAAGACCGTTCACTGCTGCTCTCTCCTTGTGCAGGGTGACTGGTCTTGTCTCCGCCCCTCATGTAATTTCCTGTAGTAAGTGGACCTGCTAGGCTCCTCCCACAGCTCTGCTGTCTGCACAGGTTATGTACAGCACAGTAGTGAGGTCACTGCTACTCTTACAAGGTAATAACTGGCCTTACAAAGGCATTTGGTGCACAAAAAGTGGATTTTTATCCTTTGTGGTTATTGAGGAATAGATTTAAATGAACATGCTTTCAGAAGAAGACTTTAGCTTTTAAGAAGAGTTCCATATGAAGAGTTCCATATGAACAGCAGTAGAACATAAGCGGTCTTTTAGTCATTAGTTTCAGGTGTGTACTGATGCAGAGTAGGCAAACTGTTTCTTTTCAGCCTTGCCTGCCCTGGCATGCATTGTGTGGCTATGATGTCTCATCTCATTAGTGTGATATATGACTGGAATGAGGGAGAACGGTGTCATAAGACAGCTGGCCTAGGGGTGTAGGAGGTATAAATCCGACCCTGGGTATTTTGGAAGTTTAATGTAATGTCTTCTTCCCGAGTCTCTTCTTTATATTAAAAGTCAAGGTATAGCCAAAACCTTTGTGTGTCAAGCTGCCCTAGGCTAACAGGAGAATGCCCCAGAGGACAGCACAATTCTCTGCAGCATTCAAGACCTGTCATCTGCTGGAAAAGCATGCCCACCATTGAGGCTACTTGACTGGACTGAAGACCTGTGGAAAAACGTGTATACAAAAATAACCAGAATGAAAAAAAGGCGATGGGGTGCTTCAAGCGAAAGGCGGAGCGGGTGAAAAAACCTGGAGTTGGGCTTTAAGCTCCCTATCACTCTTTTCTATCTGCTGGTAGGGTGGAGAAAAGGCCAGTTGGGTTGTTATAGGCCTTTGAATCAATTTATCTCCCGATTATTTTGTAACACAGGCGTCCTGCATATATGGGCAACATTGGTTAAAGGATAAGTGCTCTTTAAAACTAAGGACACTTATCCTTTCTGCCCATATGCCCCGAGCTAACCAATCCCACCCAGCATACTTGCCAAGATCTAACTTCCACGGCCTCTAGGGATTGTTTACATCCAGCACCACAAGGCCCCTCTGTCCTGGCCGTACCTGCACATTAGTGCCCCATAGAATTTTAAGAGGCTTGTCTACCTTCATCTCTTGGGAGATTGCCCCATAGAGGTATTTGGGGGCTATAATGTGCAGGAAAGTGAGGACTTGCGGTGCCATGGCTGTCTGATCTTGGTAAGTATGCATCTGGGGAAGGTGGGATCGGTCATCTCTGGGCATAGGGGCCAAAAGGATGCGTGCACTTTGTTTTAAAGCACACTTATCCTTTTAAATTGCTCATGATGGCCAAAAGAACCCTTACTCTTGGCTGATCACATATTTCACCCAGGAAATTTCAGTAAGTTTCAAGGTCAGCTGGAAGATGTAATACCCCAGCATGTTTTGTATCTGTAGCCAGGCCTAGAGCAACTTCATAATCGGTCATGTGCTATCTGTACAACATGGCCAAACAATTTAAATGGCCAGAGGGAAAGCTGGACTTTTCGTGGAAGTCATTCAGCCTGCACTTTTCAAGTTATGCTAGAGAAAGACCTTCAGCTAATTCTAGTGCCCAAGCATAGTCTCCTCAGAGTATATAGAGACTAGACACTGGTGGTAATTACTTTTTTTTTTTATGTCCTGTGAAAATGTTCCCCTTTTAGGTTTTAGTTCTGATAATCATCATGTGGCCTGACTGAATCCCTCTGTTAGCTGATGGTGCTCTATGCGTGCGAGAGGGATAAAGCAGATCCCAGGTTTAGAGAAAATAACTTTTTTTTTTTTCGTAAATAAATTTACCAATGTTATGTAGCAAGTTTACTTTTTGTTGGAGAATTCTAAATAAAGATATCCATGTTGAACAGACTTGTGTGCTATATATAAACCCGGGCTTCACACCTTTCCCTTGGAATGCACAATGGAGCACTGGGAATTCGTACTGGAAAATATGACGTACCATTTATCTTGCTATAAGCACCACGATTAATGAGATTCATTTCCGATCCACCTCTGGCTGTCTGCCATATTGTCTCTGCGATATCAGCCTTTTCCTAATTCCAGTGCATAGCAAGTGTAGTTCATTTTACTTGCAAATTGTACGAACAAAAGACTCAAGGGTGAAATAATTTTAGTGATTTCCTTACTTCTTTTTGTGTTCATAGGACAGGGAGTGTTACCCATTCCCTTTTTTTTTTATCCAGAACTTGAAAATAAAGTTTAAAAGTGCACTTGTGCCCACACTATGGACTAGGGATGCACCAATACCTGTTTTTCGGTATCAAGCACCGATATGTTTTCGGTACTCACTTATACCGAATACCAATGCTGGAAGTCCCTTTAAGGAAGCTGGGCGGTGTGTAATGAACCGCCGCCTGGCTTCTTGATTAGCCAGGAAGCCGTCTCCATGCTCCCTCCTCACCAGGTGGAGAAAGCATGGAGCTGGCTTTCTGTTCAATCAGGATCAGGGTAATGACTCCCCCCATGGCTTCCTGATTGGTCGGGAAGCTGGCCAATCAGGAAGCCGGGTAGGGAGCCATTACACGCTGCCCGGCTTACTGATTGGCCGGGAAGCCGGCTCCATGCTCCCTCGTCACCCAGTGCAAGAGCTGGCTTCCCGGCCAATCAGGTGTGTAATGATTTGCCGCCAGGCTTACTGGGACGTTCTGGTATCGGGATAAGCATTGGGAGCATTTGAGCGCGGGCGAGTACTCGCAAATACTCGGTATCAGTACTGATACTAGTATCAGTGCATCTCTTCTATGGACATTAAAATATTTACATATAATTAACAAGCAGACCATTTGATTTAAAAGAAGCCATCACTGACCTCTCTAGCTGCTTCTGATGTAAAGTTATTCATTCTCAAAGATCAAAAACTCTGACAGCTTAGAAATTCCTGCGGTGTGTGTGCGTTAGAGCCCTGGTGCCCAACCTGCGACCCGGAGGCCAAATGGGGTCCTTTGGCAATTGTTGTTTGGCCCCTCGGGAACCCTGCATACACTATTCTATGTTTTTAGTGCTTACTCAAGCCAGCAAATAGAAAAACATTCTTTAGACTGGTTTCTAGTAGTTACATGGTTTATCATCTTACTGATTTCTGTGCTGTTTACACCTTTTTATGTTTTTTCTTCTGATCTTTAGCAGTGTCATGTAACATGTCTCCAGTGTATGACCATCTTCTGAAGCCTATCCCCAGTCTCCAACAACTCTTATAGCATGTTTGCAGTCTCTGGGCATCTGCTGCATTATGTTCACAGTCCCTGACCGCTTTCTGTAGCGCTACATTTACTGAATATTATGTACATTTGGCGATGCCAACCAAGATTCTCTTCTCATAAGAAAAAAAAGCTAAGCCTGTGTTGTGATCTCTGAGAATTAGTTTCTCCACAATGACTATAGAGACAGAGATTAGTGAGGGCTTGTTCAGAATGTAAATACTTCAGCGTGTAAGATCTGGTAACTTTGAACTTTAGTGTACTCTTCTAACATGCTAAAGTTCATCATGTTTACTCCCTACAGTGTTCTCCCTAGAGGGATTTCTTCTAAGCAGTACATACAACAGTATAGCCATGCATACATGCCCCCCCCTTCCAATCCCCCTTCATGGTCCCTGGGCTAACTTGCCTCTGGAAACCTGTGACCCCAAAAAAGGGAATTCAGGTTAGAGAGTGGGAGGAGATTGGTGAACTTCTGTTTACCGATGTCCTGTTGGCTGAATAAACCAGAAAGTGTTCAGCTCTGAGCACTTCCAGGTTCATAGCTGTCATATCCCAGTGAACTAAAATAGAGACGTATTGCTGTTCAAATTTAGAAATGTTAATTGTGCCCAAGGCTGGCCATACACTTAGTTTTCTCTTTCAGTCCCAACTCCCCCCTTCCCTCCAGCCTGGCTGTTGTATTGTGACAGCATTGGGTGCGCCGCTGTCGGAAAATACAAAAACAGCTGATTGGCTGCTCCTCCGACAAGTTTCGGACCGGCTCTTGTGACAAACGTCAATGTAAAATGTTACTGTTTTTGTTCAGGAGACCGGCTCTGTGTGAGTGATGACACAAGGAAGTGCATATTCACCGGGTGAGTGAAAGTGTGTCAGTGCATTGAGGAAGTACATCCTATGGGCATCCTCAATAAGTAAGTTTACAAATGTCTAGATCAATATGGTTAGTAGGAGCGGGATAGAACGCATGGAACTTCAATATAGAGATACAGATTTGTGAATACATAACTGGAGTTCAGCTTTAAGTATGATGAGTAATGTCTAATGCTTTTCAGTAGGAAATTGTTAATGACCAATAAAACGTCGTTCTGCGTATTTGCTTTATGGAAGACATTAACATTGCCGGCTTCTGGTTTTTCCAGTCACATCCGTCTAAGTGGGTCACGGAGAGGTAACCGGTTTTGTGGCGCAGACGCTGAGTAATATCTATTAATTGCCTGTCCTCTCCGTGTGATTACATGTTATTATAGGAAGGAAGGATGATGACATGCGTGGCATGTTACCTGTCCCACATTCCTGCCAGGGAAATCAGCCTCTTGTTTGTTAACAAAATAAATCCTCAGCATGCCAATGTTTTTGTGGTATGGCTTCGCTTGGCATCTGTCAGTGTCTTCATTCCAGCCTTTTGTATGATGGTATTGTTAAGAGATGTACCAACAAGGTGCTTGTATAGTGGTTTTCAGTGGCTTCCTTTTCTTTGTGGTTTGTAGGGTAAGATGATTTATAGTCATCACCGATCCGTCCGCGGGATCAATAACTTTTTTTTTTTTTAAACAAATATATTGCTGATTTATTTTGCATTGGGAATCCCCTTTAGGGTCTTATCGCACTCATCCTGTCGCTGGCAATTTTTGTATCACAGCTTGAGAACCACTGATCTAGAAGGAGCTGTGGAGCTCAGAAAATACATATTTATTTCCTACGCTCATCAGCTCCATCTTGTGGCCACAATGTGGTATTTACCTAATATTACATTTGACCTGGAAAGAAGATATACTAATAACATTCCTTTTTGCCTCCGCACACAGAAGGAATGTACATGCGATTTCACAGGACAAATGGCCCTGTGGATTTTTTATTATAAACACCTGAATGTGACATCTGAAAATACACCATTATTTTCATCCCTCATTCCGTATCGGTAGTCTGTTCTCCTCCCACTCTGTTTAACTTGGGGGTTCCCAGGTATAACTGTTATCAGTATTTCTGGAGAGCCCCCTCCGACTGATTTATACTTGTTCCTGAATGGTAAGTAAATAGAAAGATGAAAGATGCCTCAAGAAATTTCCCCTAAAAGTTTACAAAAAGCTTATCTACATGTGTATTGCTCGTAATGTTTGTAGAATCATTTCCAGGAATATATGTAAGTGATTTTTTTTTTACTTTAAAGCTAAACGTTAGATAAATTCACTGTTATAATACATACGCTGTATTGCCAAAAGTATTGGGACACCCCTCCAAATCATTGGATTCAGGTGTTCCGTGAAATATCCTTGCTACTAAATATTCCGCGGTCACCTGTTAGTGGTATCATATCAAAGTGGAAGCAACTAGGAACAACAGCAACTCAGCCACGAAGTGGCAGGCCATGTAAAATGACAGAGTGGGGTCAGCGCATGCTGAAGTGCGCAGAAGTCACCAATTGTCTGCAGAGTCAATAGCTACAGACCTCCAAACTTCGTGTGGCCTTCTGATTGGCACAACAACGGTGCGTAGAGAGCTTCATGTAATGGGTTTCCATGGCCGAGCAGCTGCATCCAAGCGTTACATCACCAAGTGCAATGCAAAGCGTCGGAAGCCGTGGTGTAAAGCCGCCGCCACTGGACTCTAGAGAAGTGGAGATGTGTTCTCTGGAGTGGCCAATCACGCTTCTCTGTCTGGAAATCCGATGGACATGTCTGGGTTTGGCGGTTGCCAGGAGAACAGTACTTGCCTGACTGCATTGTGCCAAGTGTAACGTTTGGTGGAGGGGGGATTATGGTGTGGAGTTGTTTTTCAGGGGTTGGGCTTGGCCCCTTAGTTCCAGTCTAGGGAACTCCTTAAGGCATCAGCATACCAAGACATTTTGGACAATTTCATGCTCCCAACTTTGTGGGAACAGTTTTTGGGGATGGCCCCTTCCTGTTCCAACATGACTGCGCACCAGTGCACAAAGCAAGGTCCATAAAGACATGGATGAGCGAGTTTGGGGTGGAGGAACTTGACTGGCCTGCACAGAGTCCTGACCTCAACCCGGTAGAACATCTTTGGGATGAATTAGAGCGGAGACTGCGAGCCCGGCCTTCTCCTCCAACATCAGTACCTGACCTCACAAATGGTCCAACATTCCCATAGACACACTCCTAAACCTTGTGGACGTCTTCCCAGAAGAGTTGAAGCTGTTATAGCTGTAAAGAGTGGGCCAACTCAATATTGAACCCTACGGACTAAGACTGGGATGCCATTAAAGTTCATCTGCGTGTCAGGCAGGCACCCCAATACTTCTGGCAATATAGTGTACATCGGAACAGTTTTTTTTTTTTTCTTTTTTACCTGCAGACAGATTTGTAATTCTGCTCAGCTAATGTTGTGATCTAGGCACCCTGCAAGATAGCTTAGCTGTGGACTTATGCTGATATCGGAGCGGTTGAGAAATAAATCCTTGTCCATGACCTGCCATAGGTTGTCACTGGTGGAGGAGCAGAGCACTGATGATGTCAATTCACTCCTCCCAGTAAGCATGTTAGGTTGGCAGCACTGTTAAAGACAAAGAAAACTCAGATAAGATGCCTTTAAAGGGCCCTTTTCTGTTAGTTCTTCTCTTAGTTGTCTAAGATGCTTCTGTCTGATGAGCAGGTGGCACGCACAAAGTCCAACAAACAGTCTGAGTCCAAAATGTTTACCAATAGTATTGGTACACAAATGACAACACAGATCAGCCAACGCGTTTTAGGGGCTCAAATATCTCACCTTCTTCAGAGCCCCACGAAACGTGTTGGGTATCCATTGCCATTTGTGTGCCAATATTATTGCTGAAGTTTTTTGGACTCTAAGACTGTTTGGCACTCTTATTGGACTTTTTGCATGCGAGTCTTCAATTCTCTACCCTTTGTCTGAAGGACACCCTGTTTTTGTCACGTGTGGCCTCATCAGAGCCATTGGGTTTTATCACCTCATCTCTACTTTTTCCTGATGACCAGCTGAGACCACCTAACTCCTGCTAATGTTGCCGGGTGACCAAAAAAGCATTTTCACCTTTTGTGTGCTTTGATTGGTTCTCCTGTGGCATGCCCCCTTCACCTTAGTAGCTGGGTTGACGGTTGCCTTATTTATACCTATTATTGCATCAAACTGTGCCAACACACAGAGCAGACCGTATTGGATGATTAGCGGGGCCCTTGAAAAAAATAGAAATAAATACGCATTTTTTTCTTCTTTTATGAAGTCTGCAATTATTTATTATTATTTATTTCCCTTATAAGTGGCCTCATAATATCACTGCAATTTCATAAACATCCTTATCCCCTCGGTAGAAGAAAGTAATTTCTGTTTACTGGGGTCTGTGTACCTTTTTAAGCCCTCCATTCATATATAGCGTTTGCGTTTCCGGCACGGTTTTCTGTGCAGAAGACCGCATGGCACGAAAATTCTAAAATCTTTACAACTGCACAGATTTCGTTCGCTTGCGGCTATTACTATAGCTGCGAATGTGCAGAATCCGCCATAAAATCGCGCTTGTACTCTTTTGCAGGGCAAGCGGTACAAAACCGCACTGCTGCCGCAAAAGTCTGAATACTGCACAATAAAGTGCATTTAAAAAAAAAAAATATGTTGAGAGCGGTTCCACGCATATTAGTATGGCCGAATACGGCAGACAACCGCTCCTCTGTGAATGGAGCCTTATAGCCAATCTGTAAGAGTAAAAAAAAAATAGTAGCCCCTCCTGCTTCTTGTGGTGTCATAGCTGTCCTTTGTGGTGTCTACCACAACATGCTTCTGGCCCATTCACACCTGTTTGTTGCTTTAACAACGCACGTTAGAACGCATGTTTTACTCGCATTACATTCAGAAGTCAATTGTTTTTATAATGGGCCGCAAGGCACCAAGGAGGTTGAATGCAAGACGTTCCGTAATTCAATGCACCCCTCCGCGCACATTGTTTACATCTGTGTGATACGGTGTGCTACAAGGCACGTGCGCTGCAGTGTTGTGTTAGTGTAGTGGTGTGCTATTCTAAACGAATCACAATGCACTGCAATACAGAACACGCGTTGCTGTGTGTTAGTGGAAATGCACAGTAATTGTTGATTATTCTAGCTTTAGTGACCGAATACTCGGGATTTTTATTAAAGGTGAATATTTTGCATAACTCCTTTCTTTGCTGCTAGCCTCATGGCAGGTCAGTGACTCGTTCATCTCAGTAGCGCCCAACTCCTCCTTTTCCGCCATATCCGACAGGCGGGCATCGATGCGTACCTGTGCAGCCCTGCGTGTTTGCATTGCCCAGCAGGCAGAGCGTTGGATCCAATCCCAGGATTAAACGAGGATCCAGAGAAGTGTCTTGTGCCAAAGCCTCGTCCGCAAGGACAAAGAACTGCGTCATGGGTCCAGAGACATCGAGCCGTTTGTCCTGCGTAGCTTTTAAGCCCTTTTCCAATGCCTGTCTGGGGTCACAACCCTTTTTATTCATATAGGTAACAATAAACTGGTCAAATTCAGTTGTGGCTTAAGTTGTGGGGTCGAGGGCATTCCGCCCGAAGGCGGTTGCGGACCTCCTTGTCTAAGGGCTTACGTAGCCAGGCCTGTACGTATCTGGCAATATGGTCTGGAGGGGTCCACTCCTATGACATGGGATGGCCAATATATCTGGGGTCAAAAAGTGCTTCCCCAGTAGGGTCAAGCACCAAATCGGCATCCCCCGGGCTCAAACATTGCATGGTAACGGCAAGCTTAAAGGAGAACTATGAGGTGAATGCTTTTCACTCACCTCATAGTTCTAGCTGACCTGTGACAATGAGACTGTCGCAGGTCGGCTCAGTAGATCGGGAGGTGAGCGAACACATACCGGCGTTCGCTCACCTCTCGATCCTGTCACTGCTCTCTGCCGTGACAGGGGAGGGGCTGCATTCCCCCCTCCTCGCTCCGATCTGCCAGCGCTGACTGGCGGAACGGACGGGGGAGGGGGCGGGTACAGCTGGCTCTGCCTCTAGATAGGCAGAGCCAGCTGTCACTCACACAGCTGGGCAGATCCCGGCACAATTGTTGGGATCCGCTTCAGCTGCGGCATCTCGGTATACCGGGAGCTACAGCTCCCGGTATACTGAGCCTGGGGTGACGGGAGGACGCTAGTTTGTGTCCTCCCGTTACCCTAAGGAGAACTATGGGGAAAAGCCTTAACCCCATAGTTCTCTAACACTGCAGGGCTCACCCGCGTCACTACCCAATGGTGATTTGGGTTTCCAAGGCCTCCTGAGAGGAGTGAGGATGGGCTTTCCCGAGGTGGTAGCATGAGATAACTGTCCCGTCGAAGCAGGGACTGAGGAGCATTTAGCTAGTTTACCAAGGCCCTTGCCTTGGTTTGCCGATTTACTGGACCCTTTCCAGGGGCGCCTACCCACTCTGCGAGAGTCCCCAAAAACTTGGGGAATGAGTCATCCGACTCCGCATCAGAATGGGCGGTACAGGCCTGAGGGGGTTCACAGGCAATTTTAGGAGGCAAGGCAGTAGCCAAAGCCTCTCAAACGGCCGCCTGAATCCAGGCTTGCATTTCAGCTGGAGGGGTGGCAGGCGTAGCAACGGGGTCAGGCATGACAATAAAAATAAACTGCAAGAGAAGTGGGGCTCATCCACTAATTTGAAGGCACACTAGTAAATAACTGGGGCTCACCCAGCACATAAAAGGCACAAGGGGGTTTGGGGTACATACTTCCTCATCATCATACAAGCATTCGGGTGGTTATAGAGCTACCCAATGACTTCAATGGTGCTGGGGTAGTTGCTAAATACTTCTTTAGGTCTTTGACTAAGCAGATATTAAAATCCAGAGACATCCAGTCGGGTAGCATTTTTTGATTGAGGTCGGCTATGGCTGACCTTTTTGTTTGGCTGGTGCACCAGTGAAGCTCTATACCTCCTACAAGTGGTCCGGTGGTGTAAGTTCATGTTTCCATTATAAAGCCAGCTGTGCGAAATAGAAGCTTCAGGGCTGGTGCAGACCTGGGCGATCCAGGATGTACTTCCAGAGACCAGGATCGTGTGCAGTTGCACACAGCGGTTGCCGCGGTGCCCCATTGATGTCAATGAGGTTACATCCACGCTGCAATCGCAGAAAAAAGGTACATGTACCTTTTTTTGACACACGACGCGCGGCTGTTTTACAGTGGGAAACCGCGCAATCTGCTCGGCGTGACTTGTGCGCCATTAGAAAATAATGGCACCACCAGCGTGATGGGCGACTCCCTGACCGCATGGCAATCCCTGTGGTATGGTGAACGGTTGCTGCGCGATCATGGATCGCGCACCTGGCCTTGGCTGTCTTTTGTGGTCATTATTTTATTTGGCATTAGGATGTGTTAAGGTCCCCACACACCTTACGATAATCGTACGATAATCGTACGATAATCGCGTGAAATCCCGCGATCGTACGATTATCGTAAGGTGTGTGGAAGCCGTGCGACCTCTACTACTGTAAGGTCGCACGACTTT
>NW_017306357.1:879916-978904 GCF_000935625.1 Nanorana parkeri | reverse complement strand
GTGAGCGAACACATACCGGCGTTCGCTCACCTCTCGATCCTGTCACTGCTCTCTGCCGTGACAGGGGAGGGGCTGCATTCCCCCCTCCTCGCTCCGATCTGCCAGCGCTGACTGGCGGAACGGACGGGGGAGGGGGCGGGTACAGCTGGCTCTGCCTCTAGATAGGCAGAGCCAGCTGTCACTCACACAGCTGGGCAGATCCCGGCACAATTGTTGGGATCCGCTTCAGCTGCGGCATCTCGGTATACCGGGAGCTACAGCTCCCGGTATACTGAGCCTGGGGTGACGGGAGGACGCTAGTTTGTGTCCTCCCGTTACCCTAAGGAGAACTATGGGGAAAAGCCTTAACCCCATAGTTCTCTAACACTGCAGGGCTCACCCGCGTCACTACCCAATGGTGATTTGGGTTTCCAAGGCCTCCTGAGAGGAGTGAGGATGGGCTTTCCCGAGGTGGTAGCATGAGATAACTGTCCCGTCGAAGCAGGGACTGAGGAGCATTTAGCTAGTTTACCAAGGCCCTTGCCTTGGTTTGCCGATTTACTGGACCCTTTCCAGGGGCGCCTACCCACTCTGCGAGAGTCCCCAAAAACTTGGGGAATGAGTCATCCGACTCCGCATCAGAATGGGCGGTACAGGCCTGAGGGGGTTCACAGGCAATTTTAGGAGGCAAGGCAGTAGCCAAAGCCTCTCAAACGGCCGCCTGAATCCAGGCTTGCATTTCAGCTGGAGGGGTGGCAGGCGTAGCAACGGGGTCAGGCATGACAATAAAAATAAACTGCAAGAGAAGTGGGGCTCATCCACTAATTTGAAGGCACACTAGTAAATAACTGGGGCTCACCCAGCACATAAAAGGCACAAGGGGGTTTGGGGTACATACTTCCTCATCATCATACAAGCATTCGGGTGGTTATAGAGCTACCCAATGACTTCAATGGTGCTGGGGTAGTTGCTAAATACTTCTTTAGGTCTTTGACTAAGCAGATATTAAAATCCAGAGACATCCAGTCGGGTAGCATTTTTTGATTGAGGTCGGCTATGGCTGACCTTTTTGTTTGGCTGGTGCACCAGTGAAGCTCTATACCTCCTACAAGTGGTCCGGTGGTGTAAGTTCATGTTTCCATTATAAAGCCAGCTGTGCGAAATAGAAGCTTCAGGGCTGGTGCAGACCTGGGCGATCCAGGATGTACTTCCAGAGACCAGGATCGTGTGCAGTTGCACACAGCGGTTGCCGCGGTGCCCCATTGATGTCAATGAGGTTACATCCACGCTGCAATCGCAGAAAAAAGGTACATGTACCTTTTTTTGACACACGACGCGCGGCTGTTTTACAGTGGGAAACCGCGCAATCTGCTCGGCGTGACTTGTGCGCCATTAGAAAATAATGGCACCACCAGCGTGATGGGCGACTCCCTGACCGCATGGCAATCCCTGTGGTATGGTGAACGGTTGCTGCGCGATCATGGATCGCGCACCTGGCCTTGGCTGTCTTTTGTGGTCATTATTTTATTTGGCATTAGGATGTGTTAAGGTCCCCACACACCTTACGATAATCGTACGATAATCGTACGATAATCGCGTGAAATCCCGCGATCGTACGATTATCGTAAGGTGTGTGGAAGCCGTGCGACCTCTACTACTGTAAGGTCGCACGACTTTAAACTTACGGCCATGTTCGAAAACCCGCCGAGCATCGTACGATGTTCGGCGGGTTTGTGGCATGTCCGTACGATAACAGCCGCACAAGCGCACACTGCCGGTTCGGCATTGCGGTCATCGGAAGCCCACCCCTCAGGGGGCGTGGCTTGTGATCATCGCACGTACGATCTGCCTATGCAAGATAGGCAGATCGTGCGTTTTTTAAAGTACCTTACAACCATCGCAAGACAAAAGTCTTGCGATGGTTGTAAGGTGTGTGCCCAGCCTTAGAGATGAATGCAATATAAGGCGCAGCTAGAGCTGAAACGATTACACGTTCACTTTTTCTGAGAGCGTTACTTTTTTTTATTTCACTTGGATCTGTTGTATAAACTCAGCCCCTTGCCGGCCACGAAATGGCTCTGGGGTGTTATGTTGTGTGATCTTAGACGTGAGAAGTATTGTTCACAGTCTCCCGTCTTGTGATTTATTACCGGAGGACCGTCATTCTGACTTGCTTCTGTCTCAGGGAGCTGATAATGTCTTTTTTGCTAGCAGCTCAGCGATAAGTCGGTTTGTTTTACAGAGCGGGCAGCGTTTCTTGGAGAGCGCTGTATGTTCTGATGTCTGCGCACAGTACACCTTTTGTTTTCCGAGCTTTGGCGGTTCGTATCTATGAACTTTTATGAAGAGTTTCTGGCCCACAAGGCTGTTTTCAAATTGAAATCATTATCCTCTGTTCTCTCTCTTTTTACACTTCTTTTTTTTTTTTTTGCTTTTGCACTTTTTTGTGTTGGAATGTATTTTAACTATTGCTGGTCGGTGACAGAAAGGGAGAAACAATCATTATGGTGCTTAAAATAGAACTATGGCTCAACCTTTTTTTGGCCATGGGTCTCTTTAGGGTTACAGGAGGATATTTCCTAAAGTCCTCCCGTGACCCTAAACTCAGCGTATATGCAGAGCCGCACTGCAGCCAGAACGGGATCCACCCCGCCACCTGATTGACAGCTGGCTCCAGATAGAGCAGAACTGTTCCAGCTGTAAATCGCTGCCAAAATTGGAGCTGTATTTCCATTTGCATCCAGCAATCCTGTGAAACCAGTGAATAGAAGATGAGGTACCGGTGCTGAAGCCGGGGGTACCTGTGTTGAAGCCAGCAGCTTGTTTTAAACCCCACGCCCTGTAGCCTCCCAGTGTACATATTTTTCTATAATGAAGAATCTACTAGCTTCTGCCACTAGAGGGCGCTTGTTAGTAGGGCTGCAACTAATGATTATTTTCATAATCGATTAGTTGGCCATTCCCCCCACCCCCGATTAATCGGATTAAAAAAACTAAATGGCATCCTTAATTTAAAATAAAATACACAAATTATGTGTTACTAGCATAAAGTTTACTTCAGAATAAAGCGGCATGCACAATTTTTTGCAATTGCACTGCACTGGAACGCACGACATTGCGGTACCGTGTGTTCCGGTGCCGGGCGATCACACTGTAGGTGGGAGGCGCGTTTGGGTGCCATTGAAATAAACGACACTGCAACCCACCTCCCGCAGCAGAATTTGTCAGGCCGAAACCAAAAATGTAGACGACAGCTGAATGTAAATACAGCAGGTAGGGGGCTGGTGCAATAGCCAGCACATAGAAACACAGGTTATCTTATTGGTAACCTTTACATTTTTCTTAAGTGTGTGTGTGTGTATATATATATATATATTACGGCTCCCGTACATGGAAAGTGCAACTTTTGCTTATCTGCCCAATTCATTTACAGAACACTGTGTAATCTGAAATATTTTTAGAAAACATTGTCTGTGATTGGCCAAGAGCTGATGGCGGTAGATGAACAAGACTTGGGCTTCCGTGTATGAGAGCCGCAGCTCTCATGTCACCAGCGGGCTGAAAGTATAGCGGGAGATGCAAGATCCAGCGAGAATGAAAGTATAGATTGTGAAGAACAGAGCAGCGATCCTGACTTTGCATACACATCAGCAGAGAGAACTTTTAGTTTACACAATAATAATACTAAAAAATAGTTTGTCTGGAGTTCCACTTTAAGATAATACAAGTTTTTTGAAGCACTGCAAAGATATTTGGGTTGGGTAGTTTTTCGGGAATAACGAGTGATGATGAGGAAACCCAGTACTGAGCTCAGAGGCGTGTCATGTCCTATGCGCAAAATAGCATATGGGTGTTATGGGTACAAAGAATCTATCTTTTCGTAGCTCATTTCCTGTCACATAGCCAACATTTCCTGTGTATTGTGGACATTAAAGAGGAATTTCAGATAAATATCAAAATGCCCTTTTAGTCCCGTGAAATAATCATTCACAAGAAAGTGAACAATTTGTTTTTAAATCCTGCTAGTGTAAGCGTGTAACCTTTGACTATATATAATAAAGGTTGGGGGGTGACGTGTAGTTGTTTGTATGCATTCTCATTTTGAAAGAAAACAAATCATTAGTAAATCTGAAACGACACATATCGTTGTCATGCAGGTTACTTGCTCATTTCTGTATTTAATATAATGACAAACAATTAGTAAGAGGGGAGCAAGTAACTTTACCCAACCAGTGAAGAGCTCCCTCTAGTTGCTTATCAATATCTCTCGATGTTACATTACATTAACAGAAGTCTGGAAAAGCAAACATGTAACAATGTGAAAGATGCATATTAAAAAAATTTAAAGCAGAACTCTGGGCAGAATTTTTCTTAAACCTTGCAGTGGGGCTACTCCCGTGCTGCAAGGGTTAAGTGCTCCTTTTTGTCTAGGTACTATAAAATAAAAAAAAGTTCTACTCAATCCCAATCCTAGGAGCCAGCTTGCTCATAGACCAGTCCCTGGAGCCTCTCTTCCCCTCTGCTGCAGTCTAAGGATCCTCGGAGCCAGCTTGCTCATAGACCAGTCCCTGGAGCCTCTCTTCCCCTCTGCTGCAGTCTAAGGATCCTCGGAGCCAGCTTGCTCATAGACCAGTCCCTGGAGCCTCTCTTCCCCTCTGCTGCAGTCTAAGGATCCTCGGAGCCAGCTTGCTCATAGACCAGTCCCTGGAGCCTCTCTTCCCCTCTGCTGCAGTCTAAGGATCCTCGGAGCCAGCTTGCTCATAGACCAGTCCCTGGAGCCTCTCTTCCCCTCTGCTGCAGTCTAAGGATCCTCGGAGCCAGCTTGCTCATAGACCAGTCCCTGGAGCCTCTCTTCCCCTCTGCTGCAGTCTAAGGATCCTCGGAGCCAGCTTGCTCATAGACCAGTCCCTGGAGCCTCTCTTCCCCTCTGCTGCAGTCTAAGGATCCTCGGAGCCAGCTTGCTCATAGACCAGTCCCTGGAGCCTCTCTTCCCCTCTGCTGCAGTCTAAGGATCCTCGGAGCCAGCTTGCTCATAGACCAGTCCCTGGAGCCTCTCTTCCCCTCTGCTGCAGTCTAAGGATCCTCGGAGCCAGCTTGCTCATAGACCAGTCCCTGGAGCCTCTCTTCCCCTCTGCTGCAGTCTAAGGATCCTCGGAGCCAGCTTGCTCATAGACCAGTCCCTGGAGCCTCTCTTCCCCTCTGCTGCAGTCTAAGGATCCTCGGAGCCAGCTTGCTCATAGACCAGTCCCTGGAGCCTCTCTTCCCCTCTGCTGCAGTCTAAGGATCCTCGGAGCCAGCTTGCTCATAGACCAGTCCCTGGAGCCTCTCTTCCCCTCTGCTGCAGTCTAAGGATCCTCGGAGCCAGCTTGCTCATAGACCAGTCCCTGGAGCCTCTCTTCCCCTCTGCTGCAGTCTAAGGATCCTCGGAGCCAGCTTGCTCATAGACCAGTCCCTGGAGCCTCTCTTCCCCTCTGCTGCAGTCTAAGGATCCTCGGAGCCAGCTTGCTCATAGACCAGTCCCTGGAGCCTCTCTTCCCCTCTGCTGCAGTCTAAGGATCCTCGGAGCCAGCTTGCTCATAGACCAGTCCCTGGAGCCTCTCTTCCCCTCTGCTGCAGTCTAAGGATCCTCGGAGCCAGCTTGCTCATAGACCAGTCCCTGGAGCCTCTCTTCCCCTCTGCTGCAGTCTAAGGATCCTCGGAGCCAGCTTGCTCATAGACCAGTCCCTGGAGCCTCTCTTCCCCTCTGCTGCAGTCTAAGGATCCTCGGAGCCAGCTTGCTCATAGACCAGTCCCTGGAGCCTCTCTTCCCCTCTGCTGCAGTCTAAGGATCCTCGGAGCCAGCTTGCTCATAGACCAGTCCCTGGAGCCTCTCTTCCCCTCTGCTGCAGTCTAAGGATCCTCGGAGCCAGCTTGCTCATAGACCAGTCCCTGGAGCCTTGGTCCCCCTTCTGCTGTAGCAGGTCCTGTAAATCATCACATTCTATACACAGTGTATAGACGCGAGGATGCTGCAGAACATTCCAATGCTGAGAGAAGCACGGAGCCAGGAGTCGGCTCAGCAGTTCGGGTGAGTAAAACGAGCACTTAACCCCTGCAGTGCAGGGGCAGCCCCTTTGCGAGGGTTAATAACACTTTTGCCTGCAGTTTTTTAAAGCTGACCTTTAAAGGAAAATGTGTAAGGAAGGGAAAAAAAAAAAGGAAAAATGGTAAAATGCTCAGTGAAAGGGAAAAAAAAACCGAGGGGGATTTTGAGAAAACTTAGGATACTATATCGTGCACAAAGCGGGAACATGTGAGATTTGGGATGCTCCACTTTCCCGGGATCAGTAAGTGATGTCACTAGTGCAAGTAGGAAGCAAGTGAAGGCTGGGGGCATAAGGTGAGCATTTTTCTTCCCTATTAAGCATTTTTACATGAGCGGGGAGAAGACCTTAAAGGAGAACTATGGGGTTAAGGCTTTTCCCCATAGTTCTCCTTAGGGTAACGGGAGGACACAAACTAGCGTCCTCCCATCACCCTAGGCTCAGTATACAGCTTGCGGTATGCTAAGACGCCGCAGCTGAAGCGGATCCCGACAATTATGTCTAGATCCGCCCAGCTGCGTGACTGACAGCTGGCTCTGCCTATCTAGAGGCAGTGCCAGCTGTACCCGCCCCCTCCCACGTCCGATCCACGAGTCAGCGCTGGCGGATCGGAGCTGGGAGGGGGGAATCCAGCCCCTCCCCTGTCACGGCAGAGAGCTGTGACAGGATCGAGAGGTGACAGGATCGAGAGGGGTTTTCATGAGCTGTGTGCCATAATCATCACAATTATGACAAATCACGGCTTGAACTATCTTGCTTCTTGCTTTGCATGTAATGAGTCTATCTCGTATATTAGTTTCACCTTTTAAGTTGCATTAGTGAAATAAATGAACTTTTGCACGATATTCTAATTATGTGTGTTTCACCTGTATGTAACAGCTGGTCGCAATTTGTAACTTTTTTTGCACAAATGTCCACCAGTAGTTTTATTGGGCCTGTTAAGTCTGTTCCCCAATAAAAAGCTCCCAAAAGGTTTTTTATTTTTGGTTGGCAAAGTTCTTTATACACATTCATAATTGCACAAAATGGATTCTATACTTTCCCTTCAAAAAAGAGTTTCCAGTATTGAAGTTTTTTGCTGGAAAAGCGGGAGACGTTGTACTCTGCTGGCTGTATGGGGCTAGAGTTCACATGTAGTTCAGAGATTGGTAAAACATTACCTGGATCTGTGCTGTACTCATAAAGTTCTGCTGCCAGCCTGAAACTAGAGAGTTCAGCCGTCTGTAACTCTTTGTATTCTTTTCTCTTCTTCTAGGCGTGCACTGGCATCGAGAATATTGATGAAGCCATCACACTGCTGGAACAGAACAACTGGGATTTATTAGTAAGTTTTTTTTTAAACTTCTGATTTGGATAATGAATTTAATGATGTAATACAAATGGCTGTGATGTGCCAAGCTCAGTAACCCATCGTAACCAACCAGAATTAAAGGGTCAGACCAGCATAACAAATATGTCTGTTTCTGGTGGATGCTGGCGAGTTAACACTGAAGTGTAGTGCACACAAATAGCTCTTTCCCTTGTCTTTCCCCCTCTTCATTAACATGCAATTAAAATGTTTCAATCCAGTCATTTTGTTTTAAGGAAATACCTGTCTTGAGATCTAGTGATGTCATCCCTGGACCTGTCTGCTGCTCTTGACACTGAGTTTAGTGGGAAGGGCCAGAACGCTCCTGTAATCTTTCTGCCTCGGATATTCTTTAAAAGCATTATATAAAAGAGTACATCCCCGGGATCCCTTTAGATGTGCCTGCTTCTCCCCACTGGCCACTGGAAGCTGATTAACTGATTGCAGACATGTCTGAAGGGATGCTGGGGATGCATTTTTTCACTCAAAGCTCAAAAACAAAATGAATGATGGCAGTGAAAGCTAATAGCTGTGAGAGGAGGACCAGTGATAGTACAGATCAGGGGGAAGAGGTGAATGATGGAGGTAATTCAGACAGGAAATAAAGGCGAGTTCAAGATAGCTGCTGCGGCTTCAAAGGGTTTTATTGTGGAGATGCAAGCTTGCAGGGAATTGAAAGTAATCTGTTTTAACACCGGAGTCGACTTGCTACGAGTGTGAAAAAAAAAAAAGAAAGGCTGAGATTTGGATACGGTGCTCAGGAGTTGGAATCCCTGTTACTGCTTCTACTACATTAAAGAAACTACTGCACTGACTCCGACTCAATAAGCGAAAGTAGGTGCCCCGAAACATTGGGACTTCAGTAAAACTTTTGAATGTGACCCTGAAGTGCTGGTGTCTGCTGTCTGTCCATACTGCGTTGCTGTCTGTGTCCTCATGAAACATATTCACCTTCCCTATTTGTCCTAGTAACCAATGTCACTGGGACTAAAAGTGAGGGAAGATTAAACATTTTGAGTTGTCACCAGAACAGGAATAGAGGGGACATCATCTATTGGGGATATCTACAGGATAGGAAGCAAAGGGAAGTATCCCCAATGGGGCACAGATGGCAAAAAACGGACCCAAATTTTTAACTGTCCTCTACGCCAGGGCTAGTTAACCTCGGCACTCTAGCTGCTGTGGAACTACAAGTCTAAGTACTGCAAGATTCCAATAAGCAGACTCCCAGAGGCATGATAGGATTTGTGGTTTCACATCTGCAGTGCTGAGGTTGCCTACCACTGGTCTACTTTATTCCAGATGAAATACAATATTTTTTGATTAAAGCTGAACTCTGGAGGAAGATTAATAAGCTACCCATACAGTGGGACTCCCCTCCCTGCCTTGCAAGGTTTAAATGCTTGTTTTTGTCTAGGGTATCGCTTAAAGAAGTTTTACCCACTTCAGTCCTGGCTCCTCTGGTAACCGCTGCTGTCCTCTTCCCTCCAACGTTTCGGGTTGTGGATGGGCCCCCCTCAGTATTAGGGCTGCAACTAATGATTATTTTCATAATCGATTAGTTGTGCAATTTATTTTTTCTAGTAATCGGATAAAAAAAAAAAATAGCATCGCGGTACTGTGCATTTAAGTGCGGGCGATCACACAGTGGGGGGAGGCACGTTTGGGGTGCCTTTGGAATGAATGGCAGCAGAATTTGTCAGGCCAAAATCTATCTATTTATCTCAAATTGCAATAGCCAATAGCGGGCTGGCTATTGCACCTGCCCACTGCTTGCTGTGCCCTCCTTCCAGCATGGAGCAGAGAGCTAGGAGATCCAACCAACTAATCGATAATGAGAATAGTTGACAACTATTATCATTATTGATTAATCGATTAGTTGGTTGCAGCCCTGCTCAGTATCCTCACTTATAACGCAGGACATCTGGTTCTGGATTATACGTGATAATGTCAGACCGATGGATGGAGCAGTGAATAGAGGAGGCTTTGGGGGACTGGCCACACAGAGAGGAGAAGCCTGTGGGAGCGAGGGATAAGTTAAAGTAAAACCACTTTGAATGTACTCTGGGTAAAGACAACCATTTTACCCTTGCAGTGTTTCTTCTTCTGGGGTCATAGAGACAGGTTTCACAGGTATCTAATATTTGTGGATTGAATATTTTGAAGAGAAAACAGGACATGATCTGTTGAAGTGAATTTTGCTTACATTTAAAACTGAATTTCCTTTTTTTACTTGGATTTGTTTTTATGTCTCTTTTGTTACAAAGCGTCTGCTCACTTTCTGTGATCGTATTTTGAGATTTCCTTTTTTTGATGATCAATGTCACTGGGACAGGAAGTGTGAAAAAATCTTCCGCAGTGCTGACACAGATAGAACTGCAGACCCGACGGAAGTTCTATCTCTTCTCCACACTGTGTAGATCGAAGAAAAAAAATGGTTATAAGAAGCACAGATGGTCTCCACCATGTACAACTTGTTAAAAGGGGATAATTAGAATTAAAAGATTAGTTGAAATTTTGGAAATAGATCTGCAGTCAGACGATTCTGTTTGATTAGTTATTGTCACAGATAGGTGTCACAGATGTCACCTGTGAGCCCCAGGTATAAACTGGAATCAGGACTGTGGACCCTCCTGCTACACTGCCAGGGACACCTAGAAAAAAGGGTGCAAGCAGTGTAGGCTGACAACTCCCAGAGCTGAAGTACTACTGTGTTTCCCCGAAAATAAGACACTGTCTTATATTTTTTTTGGCTCAAAAAAACGCACTAGGTCTTATTTTCGGGGTAGGCCTTATTTTTTTTTTAATGTACAACACTCCAAAGTTAATGTCAATCCAAATTTAAATCATCCAAAATGGCTTAATTAAGAATAGGGTGATCAGGGCAATCAGGGGTGCCGTACCTTTCCAAGAGCAATTTGGTAACCAGAATGAGTGAAGCGCGATTTCACTATCGATTCCTCACAGGCGGAGTGCATTTGGTATCACTCCGCCTGTGACAGGAGCGGGCGCTATAGAGGAGGCATCGGCTTATGCGGCTCTGCTCCCTCCGGTGCCGCCTCGTTTCCTTTAGAGCTGGCTTCGTTGGCACTGCTGATTCTCTCCTGCCTCTCCCGCGGCTCTTCAAGTTCCCCCTTATGCTACCACCGGCCCTGGGAATGGTCACAACTAGGTCTTATTTTCGGGGTAGGTCTTATATTTTAGCAATTCTCAAAAATGGTACTAGGTCTTATTTTCGGGGGAGGTCTTATTTTCGGGGGAAGCAGGGTACAGAGCAGGGGAACTGAATGTGACAGATTATGCTGGTAGGTCAAGGTACAAGGCAGGGTGCTGCAATGATAGGCAGGTGGCATGGGGGCCCCCTTGGATGTGGAATCTAAGGGCCAGCAGGTGTTCAGCAGAGCTCCTGATTGCAGAGATGGACTTGGCTGCGTGTTGACCCCATGTCACAGGTTCCCCAGGTTCGCCTTACTCACCTAACAGCCAAAAATGCTTGACAAGGCCAGAGTACTGGACAGGTTGCAGCCACACATACAACAGACAAAAGAAAGGTCAGGGACAAACCAAAGGATAGGGACACACTGGAGACTGGGATTTCCAGGGAATATCCAAAAGATAGGGACAGACTGAAGGCTGGGATTTCCATGGACATGCCAAAGATCGGTACACAGATAACTTCCAAGGAATTCAGGTTCAATAGCAACCAGGGGGCTCGGCCTCTAGCTTAGGAAATCGTTGCTTGGGCAGCATGCTGTTCGCTGCCATGGGTTTAAATAGAGTGAGCAAGAAGGAGAATCCACAGGATTGACCATAAGCAAACTGCACTGATTGGCTGAGAAGCTGTATAAGAAGCAGCAGGAGAGGTCGGCTGACTCTTAAAGCTGCCAGACTAGTGCAAGGGCAAGTCGGGTACAGAGCATATGCCTGGAGAATTACAAGCGACAGCACAGTCCTGCATGCCTGCAGAACCAGGGGTGAGAGGTCTGCATATACTTGTAGAACTATAAGTAACAGCTCAGCTGAACTGTGACAGTTATGCAGGGTGTCTAACTATGGCTGTGTAGTCCATTAGGTACCAGAGTTGAAGGGCTGCAACTAATGATTATTTGTATAATCGATTAGTTGGCCGATTTTATGTTTTCGATTAATCGGATTAAAAAATTAAATACCATCCTTAATTTAAAATAAAATACGCAAATGAAGTGTTACAAACATAAAGTTTACTTCAGAATAAAACTGCACATACAATTTTTTGTAATCGCTCTGCACTGGAAAGTACGGCATTAAGGTTACCTATCGTTCCACCTTGTGGGTGGGAGGTGCGTTTGGTGTACCATTGAAATGAATGGCACTGCAACGCACCTCCCTTTAGGTTGGTTACGGACATCTTTATATCCCAACTGAAGTCTCATGCCTTTTTATCTCTGTCGCCCTATATCCGCATGTTATAATTTGTGACTAATTTTTTCTTAGAAATACCATTTCCCAGTATAAATGCTGCTTCCTGTGCTCCACAAACAGTGCTCCAGTCTGGTAGAGCTGAACAGCTCTTATCACAAATGTTCTTACACAGATCTGTATTGCAGAAGACAGAATATGTCCAACCCAACTGATTGCTGATCACCAAGTGTACCGGATCTAACTCTGTAGGGCTTCTACCCACTGATTTATTAATCAATAATGAGAATAGTTGTCAACTATTCTCATTATGGATTAGTTGGTTGGATCCCCTAGCTCTCTGCTCCATGCTGACAGGAGGGTACAGCCAGCAATGAGCGGGTGCAATAGGCAGCCCGCTGTTACAATTTGAATTGGCCGATAGCAGGCTGGCTTTTGCACTCGCCCACTACCTGCTGTGCTTACATTCAGCGGCCATCTGCAGAATCTTGCCACTGGCAGCCGTCATTCCCGGGCTGAAGCTACTCAAGCGCCATGTGCTTACAATACAATTATTATTAAACGTGGGGGAAAAAAGTAATTTTCGGTTTTGACCTGACAAACTCTGCTGCGGGAGGTGCGTTGCAGTACCATTCATTTCATTGGCACCCCAAACGCCCCTCCCACCCACAATGAGATCGCCCGCACTGGAACGCACAGTACCACAATGCCATGCGTTCCAGTGCAGTGCGATTGCAAAGAAATTGTGCATGCAGTTTTATTCTGAAGTAAACATTGTTTGTAACTCTGCATTTGTGTATTTTATTTTAAATTTAAGGATGGCGTTTAATTTTTTTTTAATCTGATTTATCAGTTTAATCAAAAAAATAATCGATTTATGAAAATAATCATTAGTCGCAGCCCTGGATTCTGCTGGCTCCTGGATTGGACAGACATATTATTTTGTAAACCTCTTGTAACTTGCAAGTCTCATTTTTTTTTCTTATCTAATGTAAACTCTGACATTTTCTGTTAATAAAAAATCCGGAGAGGTACAAAAAATCTGAAATCCGTGTTTAATAAATGTATCTGTGGATCGTGCGTCTCCGAAAGTCGTGATCAGCGTAGATGATCCTGTACCTAATCTCCGTGCCCGCAGTACTTGAGTAACACGTGTGTTGGTAGACGTGCGCTCGCATTCTTGTGTTGCTCTTTAGATCTGTGCACACAGGAAACCGTTAGATTTCTGACAAATATCAGAGTTCAAATCCCCAGATTATTTCTGGAAATATCAGCATTTGCAAGTCTAGAACGGGCGCTCCCCCTCCCTGCCTCGTACTCTGTTTTCTTTGCACAATCGCCAAGGAAAGAAAAAAAAAAAAAAAAACCCCAAAACTGCAGAGTCATCGTTCAAGCAACAAGCGACCAGATTGGCCTTTTGGCGTGATGAAAACGGCTTTTATTCCTGGCAATAGAGAGCTCTTTGTGCCCGGGACACATCTTGGAGAGAGCAAAGACACAGCTCAAGTATTTTCACGGGACTCGTACAATGTTTGTCATGATTTTACAATGACACAAACATCTCACCTGCCTGGAAGCCGGAATATTGATCACACCTGCTTCTTTAAAGTGCGTTGGCCTGAGCTAGTGTTTGTGTGTGTGGGGGGGGCAGCCTGAAACCACCTATGACTCAAAGAAGGGGAACGTACGTGGGTGCATTTCGTTCAGTGCACTTAGCTGCCGCACCCCTGGCCCGGGTTTCCCCTCTTGTGGAACAACTCCACTGAGTGCCATTTGCATCTAAATTGACCACAATAAAACAACCTCAGTGGAAACAAATATGTGCTGTTTTATGGGGCTGCCATGCCTTTTATTCGTTGCCTACAGGACTGTGACTGGAGAGACTGGTGTAGAAGCGATTTTATTTGGGAGGAATGTCCTAAAAATAAAAGTGACACAAAACAAAAGGATTTAAATCTTAAAAATACATTCAAGTATCTTAACTATTAAAGGAGAACTATGGTGTCAGTGTTTTTCCTCATAGTTCTCCTTTGTGTTCTCCCGTTACCCTAACTAGCATCCTCCCGTTACCCTAAGCTCAGTATACCGCAAGCTACAGTTCGCGGTATACTGAGACGCCGCACCTGGAGCGGATACCGACTTAGATGACGGGATCCGCCCAGCTGCGTGAGTGACAGATGGCTCTGCCTATCTAGAGGCAGAGCCAGCTGTACCCGCCCCCTCCCCTGTCCGTTCCGCCAGTCAGCGCTGGCAGATCGGAGCGGGGAGAGGGGAATCCAGCCCCTCCCCCTGTCACGGCAGAGAGCCGTGACAGAATTGAGAGGTGAGGGAACCCGGTATATGTTCCCTCACCTCCCGATCTACTGAGCCGACCTGTGACAGTCTCATTGTCACAGGTCGGCTTAGAACTATGAGGTGAGTGGAAATCACTCGCCTCACAGCTCTCCTTTAACAATATTCTATCTTATTTGTGTATCACTCGGCTGTAGATCCTCAAATCATCTCTGAATTGGTGATTAAACTGCCCTTCCTTCTAGATGGTGGCTACTTTTCTTCCCCATGGTCCCTGTGTGTAAAGTAGTCACCCCTCCAATCTCACTCCTGTGATGCACTACAATCTTAATCACTCATGGCTCCCTCCCTGTCCGATCCTCCAGCGCTGACTGGCAGAACATATGGGGGAGGGTACAGCTGGCTCTGCCTCTAGATATGCAGAGTCAGCTGTCAATCACGCAGTTGGGTGGATCTGGACAGTAATGTCGGGATCCGTCCCGGCTGCAGCGTCTCAGTATACCGCGAGCTATAGCTTGCGGTATACTGAGCTTTGGGTGACGGGAGGACGCTAGTTTGTGTACTCCCGTTACCCTAAGGAGAACTATGGGGAAAAACCCTGACCCCATAGTTCTCCTTTTTAACTTTGTATTGCAATTCAAGGGCACATTTATAATGCATATTATGAGTTGAATGGGCCCTATAAGGTGAGACAGCTTTTCATAGGAAGTTTTGGTTTATGGAATGCTGTTTAGAGCCCGGGTTCTTTAATTAACGGTCTTTACGGATTTGATGTCATCCAACGCTTCTTGGTTCTCATTAACGGTACAACGTTCAGGAGTCTGTTTGAAAAATCACTAAACTTTTGGCATACTTTTTCTAGTGGTGTCATTGTGCCCTCTGGTGGTTTATTGTGAAGTATTGCGGCACACAAGTCTGTGCTTCACCTCTGTTTCTTCTATGAGCAGAATAATGTAAACCATAGCTGGCAATCGCAATGACTTCCAGAGAAGTCTCTGAGTTTTGCAGGGGCTTCCAACCTTCGGCCCTCCAGCTTTTATGGAACTACAAGTCCCATAGGGCATTGGTTTCACTCAGGGCCGGATTTACTCTCCCTGCCGCCCCAAGGCCAGGTTCCGCTATACTTCCTCACAAGGACACCGCTGCCGCCCCTCTGCGCCCTGCCGCCCCGAGGCGGGGCCTCGGTGGCCTTGTGGGAAATCCGGGCCTGGTTTCACTTCAGCTGGAGGGTCAGAATTTGGATACCCCTGGAGTATTGAAATATGGGAGCTGCCATTGCTGAATTGGTTTTTAAAGCGGCAGGCTCCAGTGATAATCTACTGATCCCAGCTTTAATATCTAGTAAATCACTGACCTAAAACAATCGTGCAGCCAGTAAAGTCTGAACTCTTGTCCAGCATGCTTTCTCCAGGTCAGTACTGGAACCTGCATTTTAAAATACTAAGTTAACAGTGGAAACTCCCATACTCCTGTCTTTACAGGTTCTCTTTAAATGTGTTTTATAGCATTTTGCTTATATTTCTTTTAAATATGATTATCACATATACAAGATATTCAACACTTGCATCCAGCAGGTGGAGAGCGGTGGACTACTCCTTTACTGCTATGGCTTTGTAAGCTGGATTTCTGGCCTTTTCTGTTAATTGACATGTATGGCAGGATATCGGATTACATGTATTCGGCTGAAGGAGTCAGAGCAGGGGTGCACCTCCTCCCCTTCCTTTCCTGACATGGAGTCTCTCTGGATCTTCAATCTAAAGAAGCACTCAATAAGTTCTATGAATGTCTTAAAGGAAATGGAGACTAAAACTCCCTCGACTATTTGTAAGATGAAGTGTCTTGCAGTAGATGTGAGGATATGTGAGGATACCAAAGGACATACCACAGCTGGAGCATAGGGGGAGAGAGGTGAGCGCTGACTGCCACAGGGTCGATGGTGGGGTGAGTATATTAGGGCTGCAACCTATTAATTGAGTGATAATGAGAGTAGTTGTCAACTATTCTCATTATTGATTAGTTGGTTGGATCCCCTAGCTTTCTCCTCCTGGCTGGGAGGAGGGCACACCAAGTAGTGGGCGGGTGCAATAGCCAGCCTGCTATTGGCTATTGCAATTTGAAATGGCCAATAGCAGGCTGGCTAATGCACCCGCCCACTACCTGAGCTGTCTGCAGAATCTTGCCACTGGAAGCTGCCATTCCCGGGCTGACTCTATTCATGTGCTTACAATACAATTATTTAAAAAAAAAATGTATATAAGGTGCGGGTTTCAAAGCGCAGTCGCGCAAACGAAAACGCATGAAAACATGCGACATCCGCGCAAAAACAGCTCACCAGCTCAATCGCCTAGCTGTGAACCTAGCCTTAGCTTGTTTCAAGTTGGTTTTGCAACCCCATAGACTTGTATAGGAATGCAAAAGTCTATTGAGACGGGCCCTGAAGGCAGATCTATTAGTTTTCAGCGTGTACACATGTAGGCTGAATCCCAGGTTGGATTTTTATAGATCCGGAAGCTCCAGTGGTAGTGATAGCTGTGATAGTAAAAGCTTAGAACATTTTGAGCAACATCACAAGGGATTTAAACTCTTCATCAAAACCTTTTTTGTTTTCTTTACTGTTTTGAATCCCCCCTGGATTGGTTCCAGGGTCAGAGGAACAAAGTGATGCCAGGATTGGTGAAAAAGAGGGGAATGCTCAGACAGGAGAGCAGAGAGCCAACAAACCAAGGATATCCCACCCAAGGTGCAGGAGTTTTTCAGGTGGCTGCTCTACGTGGATCTCCTGCCTAGCTGTAGAAAAGATCAGGTGGCTGCTCTACGTGGATCTCCTGCCAAGGTGCAGAAGTTTTTCAGTTGGCTGCTCTACGTGGATCTCCTGCCTGGCTGTAGAAAAGATCAGGTGGCTGCTCTACGTGGATCTCCTGCCTGGCTGTAGAAAAGATCAGGTGGCTGCTCTACGTGGATCTCCTGCCGGGGTGTAGAAAGGATCAGGTGGCTGCTCTACGTGGCTCTCCTGCCTGGGTGTAGAAAAGTAGAAAAGATCAGGTGGCTGCTCTACGTGGATCTCTCTCCTGCCTGGCTGTAGAAAAGATAAGGTGGCTGCTCTACATGGGCTTCTTGTTTTAGTACAAGTGATCCGCTCCCCCCGCTCTTCTGGGGGACCCGGGACCACGGCAATAATTTCAGGATGAAGAGCGGGGAGCAAACCGGAGAATGTCCATTCTCTGATCTCCTCTTTGATCAATGACACAGGGGAGCTGTATTCACAGTGCTTCCTGTGTCAGCTGTCACATGTGGAGCTGTACAGAAGTTCACTTTCCCAAGTCATTTGGGAAAATGGAATTACCCACTTCAATCTGTCCAACCCCCCCATACTTGTATACTTGCCTTTCGGCGAATGGTCCTTCCACCTCCGCCAGTACCCCGTACTGCCGTCCAGTGCAGCCCTGCACTATGGATTTTGAATTTCATGCGCAGGTTGTGAGCACTAGTTGGTCAGTGCAGTCAGGTGCCCGCGCTGACCAATGAGAAGCGCTTCTTAGCATGGTCTTGGTTAAATTTTTTTTCCAGGACAAGTATAATCATGGATTGAGTTACAGTTCTTAATAATTATAATTAAACTGCCCTAATATGACTAGTCTGTATTGTTTTAGAAAAAAAATTCACATGTCCCTTTTAAGAAAAAGTATCGGTAATTGGTATCGACGGGTACCTGAGGGAAAGTACTTGTATTCGGTCTTGAAAAAATGGTATCGGTGCATCCCTAATCTCCTGCCATGGTGTAGAACTGATCAGATAGCTGCTCTACATGGATCTCCTGCCAGGTTGTAGAAGTGATCAGGTGGCTGCTCTACATGGATCTACTGCCAGGTTGTAGTTGAGATCAGGTGATTGGATCTCCTGCTAGAGTGGGTGTAGAAGTGATCCGGTGACTGCTCTACTTGGATCTCCTGCCGGGGTATAAAATTGATCAGCTAGCTGCTCTACATGGATTTCCTGTTGGGGTGTAGACGTGATCAGGTGGCTGCTCTATATGGATCTCCTGCTGGGGTGTAGACGTGATCAGGTGGCTGTTCTGCATGGATCTCCTACCAGGCCGTAAAAGTGATAAGGCGGCTGCTCTACGTGGCTCTCTTGGTATCATACTACCTGACTCTACCTATCCTCTACCTCCAAAACTCCTGCCCTCCAGCTGTGGTGAAGCTACAAATCCCATGAAGCATCTCTCTCTGGGAGTCATGTCTGTGGCTGTGCGAATCTTGCAAAGCCTCATGGGATTCGTAGTTCCACCACAGCTGGAGGGCCGCAGTTTGGCCATCCCTGCTCTACCTGATCTACCTGCTAGGGTATAAAAATGATCATGTGGCTGCTCTACATAAATCTCCTGCTAGGGTGGGTGTAGAAATCAGATGGCTGCTCTATATGGATCTCCTACTGGGGTGTAGAAATGATCAGGTGGCTGCTCTACATGGATCTCTCGGAATCCTACACAAGTAAACTTGAACAAGCTTGTGTCTACTATTGTGGCCCTTGGTTTGTTTACATCCTTTAACTGCATTACAGCGGTAGCCATGAAGGGGTTAATTTATCATTGGGGTAGATAGTGTTGTCAGGAAGGGGGTGAAGAGAATCAGACATTAAAAGGTGCAGGTATAATGTGCAGACACTTTTGTGTGTTGGAGCTTTTCCTGTCAGAACAGCTCTACATTTGCCAAACTGCAGCCATACATTCTTTTTTTAGGTGATAAACATTTGTGATTAGGACTCTGTATAAAAAGTAATAATTAAGAAGGTGTGTATATGACTTGCATTGTTTGTTGATCTTGCAATGGGCTTTTGTCTCATTTTCTCTTTTTTTTTATTTTATTTCCACAGGCGGCTATTAATGGAGTAATACCACAAGAAAATGGCATCTTACAGAGGTAAGCGCGTTCCTTGTTTCTGCCGTGTAAGGTATGCTGTGGTGATATTGGTAATTTGGAGGAAATGTTACATGCTTACATCTCTCAACCCCTTCATCCAGGAGGATGGGTAACATATTGCAAAGGACTGGGTGGTTTTTTTTGGCACTGCATTCTTTCTGTCTCCCGTTTGTTGAAGTAGGCGCAGACTAGATCGATTGGGAATAGTGGGTCAGGAAACTTTATAACATCCAACACCAAAGAGAAAAGTAGGATTCTAGGAAGTTCGGTGCTCCTCCAATAAGGTATTTGGAGGAGCCATGAGGTTGTATAATATAAATTTCGATCCGGTTTTTCCATTTCAGCCAGATCTAGAGATCTGTAAAAGATTGACCGGTTCATTCTGCGTCTGTCTTTGCCACACACACAGGGTTTTAGCGAGATTCTATCATTTTGAAGTACTTAAGAGGTATTCAAATGCCACGGCACATATAGGATCATCTTTATTAGGCTTGCATTACCCATTACTCCTGGAGGCCGTGGTGACCATGCTTGTGTTTTGGTATTAATAGAGCAAGTGGTCCTACATTAAGTGCCAAGTAGTGTATCACATCTTTAGATGGCAAAATCCGCAAGTATTTGTTAGTGATAGTCCAGGTAAGTGGTAGAAGGGCATGTCCTTGATTAGGTAGAAAGTGTCCATGGGCAGAATTTGAGACTTGAACCAGCTGATAGGCCAATGGAACTTCCCAAATTGCTAATATTTAGTGTCATCTGCAAGGAAGATCCTTGATCTGCTTAATTACAGGGGAATGTCCTCAGCATATGACTGTGTTGACATGAGAGGCACAAGTCGTGCCCCATGCCACAGGTTGTGTACACAGGATTGTGGCTAAATGCCATCAAATTATTAACAGTTGCTGTCAACATCAGCTGGTTTGTTGTATTGCTGTGCTTGTTGGTTAATAGAACCATATTTTCACATAGTGTATATAAATCTGAAAACCATATTCACATTTGTGATGGCCCATCCCTGTAAGGTGGTTCTTGTCTGTCCATAGGAGAATCAATCCTAAGATGTACTACCGTGTTTCCCCGAAAATAAGACACTGTCTTCTTTTTTTTTTTTTTGCACGAAAAAAGACACTAGGTCTTATTTTTGGGGGATGTCTTACCCGGCTGGGGGAGGAATACTCACAGGACTGGACGAGGTCCCGGAAGGCGGCGTGCTGTTGCTGGTCCCGGTGTCGAAGTTGGCGGAGGATATGCCGCTTCCATCAGGCGTGTGGGGCGGGAGCTTCGGACGGCTGGTGTGTGGGCGGGGCGGGAGCTGCGGCCGGTCTTTACATTTAAAAATCAGTTCTGTGTAGCTACCCCGAAAGTAAGACCTAGCGCTATCTTCAGGGATAAGACCTACCACCGAACTAGGTCTTATTTTCGGGGTAGGTCTTATATTACAGAAATCCCTGAAGATAGCGCTAGGTCTTACTTTCGGGGAAACACGGTATGTTTGGACTTTTGGCGTTTGTATGTAAAATGATCAAGTAATACGAAAAATGTCCATGTACTGAATAGACCTAATCGCCATGTTTTGTATTTAGATATAGTAATCATAAGTTGTGGCACAACCCTCCCAAGACACCTTCAGTAGGTAATGTTTTGTTTTCTTCTTTTATCTTTTCAGTGAATTCAGCACGGATACGATACAGAGTCCTGTGTTTGGTCCTGCAGCCCAGCCCAACACCTCTGCATCCATTGCTTCTCCCTCGTCGTTGTCTACATCAGCGTTCCGCCCGGTAATTCCTAGTCGGCCAGTGGTGGAGCGCCTCTCGCGAATGCTGGACTTCAAAGTGGAGTACAGAGACAGAACTGCAGACGTTGTTCTAGAAGACAGTTGCAGCGTTGGTAGGATAATGTTCTGGACAAACAGTATTATATAAACCTAAGGGCTCCAAACAGATGTCATTTTACTTGCCTGACAAAATACACTTAAACATTTCACCATATTGGGTTCTTATATATTTGAGGAATCCCAGTGGCGGGATATCCCCATTAAAGTTCAGTTGTGCTTCAATGCTGGGCTATAAAAGAGACAAATGATGAAGATACCATCACTCTCTTCAGGCCTTTGGGTTGGAGCAGACTACGGAGGCACCAATACCGATACAAGTATCGGTGTCGATACCGAGTATTTGGGCGAGTATTCATACTCGTCCAAATGCTCTAATATTTACCTCTGATACCGAGATCTCCCTCTGACTGGCAGTGCCACGGGAGCATGGAGCCGGATTCCTTTCCAATAAGGAAGCCTGGTGGTGGGTTTATTACTCTGGTTAGGGTCATAACCCACCTAATCAGGAAGCGGGGTGGCACGTAATGACCGGCCTCCCAGCTTCCTAATTGGGCAGGAAGTCACGCTGCCTACCAACAGGTGAAGCCTGCTTCCTAGCCAATCAGGAAGTCAGATGGCACCTTATGACTTGCTGCCTGGCTTCCTGATTGGCCAGGAAGCTAGGTAGCCACGGAAAGTGAAGCCGAGGTTCTTTCGCTAGAACACCGGCTTCACAGGCAATCAGGAAGCCGGGCGAAGGGTCATTATCCGCCACCCGACTTCCTGATAATTGGGACACACAACACCAGTACTCGGTATCAGAGAGTACCGGAAAAAAAAAATGAAGCAGGCTAAGGTCTGAGAAATGCCCCAAAAGCTACCATCATTCCACTATTGATTATCCCTGTACTTGGGACACTTAGGGCCACAGACTACATGAATGATGAGGTCAACCCACTGCTCACTCTGCTCTCCCCCTCCTATCAGCATGTTCCTTGTGAACACATATGTAATTATCAGCCCGATAGGCTCACTGTCCTGCCATTCCCTCTCCCAGTCCTACCTGCTGTATAGGTGATCGTAAAAGACTGAAGTCAGGTTCAGGTAATAAAAACTAGTTTAAAAAGAATAAGTTGACCATGTATTTATGAACACAGAGCTGCATTACTTTGTGCCTTTTTTATATGCTTGAAGTTCAGCTTGAAGTCTGCCAGGCTGTAGGGCATCAGTGTAAGAGGGTGAAACCTCCATCTAGCAGTTCTGGTTTTCCTGGAGCTCCCCTTGAATTGGGAACCATTACCACAACCACTAGGGCTCGTTCCCACCAGCCTGCACATGTTGTTCTCTATGTAACCCGTGCAGCCGGTATGCGTTGTGTAGTGGCGGTGCATTGTGTTACAGCGCATTGCATTGTTTCCTTTTTAATGTTATAGGATATCACAAAATAACACTTCATCCACTTCTATGCACCACAGCGCTTTGCAACATGCTTTGGTGTGTTGACATTCTGTGACATGTACTGGGTAATTATGCAAATAGCCTGCGCCTTTACTAGGGATGCGCCAATACTAGTATCGTACTCACCCAAATGCTCCTATGCCTATCCCGATGCTTGAAGTTCCAGTATCTGGAAGCCGGGCAGCGAGTCATTACTCGTCGAGGGGGCATAGAGCCGGCTTCCTGGCCAGTCAGGAAGCCGGGCGCCATGTAATGACCCGTTGCCTGGCTTACTGATTGGCCAGATTCTTGACCAATCAGGAAGGCGGGCAACGTGTCATTACATGGCACCCAGCCTTCTGATTGGCTAGAAAGCCACCAGCTGACGAAGGAGCATGGAGACCGCTTCCCTGCTCATTGGGAAGCCGGGCAGCGAGTCATTACTCGTTGAGGGAGCATAAAGCCGGCTTTCTGGCCAGTCGGGAAGCCGGGCGCCGTGTAATGGCCCGTTGTCCGGCTTACTGATTGGTTAGATGCTTGACCAATCGGGAACCCGGGCAATGCATCATTACATGGCGCCCAGCCTTCTGATTGGCTAGAAAGCCGGCTTCATAGTCCCTCGTCACCTGGAGACAGCTTCCCTACTCGATAGGCAGGGGGGGGCTTCATAACCTTCTGTGGATACCTATGTGGATTCAATTACAAAACATGACTATTCCATATAAATCTATCTATGGGGATCCCAAATCAGTCGAGAAGTCCCCCAAAACTACAACACACAACATTGCATTGTTCTGGTGGCAGGCCACATAAAGAACAAATGTTTTTTAAGTGTTCTAAGATCAATGCAAATCAACGAAGGTCATGAACTTGGTGTGAACGAGTCATTTGACAATTCATTTTCTTTTGTAAACAACTCTCATTTTTTTTTTTTCTTCATACGGCCATTTATGTTTTCCAGGTGACATAAAGCAAATCCTAGAAAATGATCTTCAGGTTCCTGCATCCAAAATGCTATTAAAAGGCTGGAAGTCTGGAGATGTGGAGGACAGTGTGAGTATGATGAAGATCCAGATTGCCATTTCTTTCTCTGACCAGTAAACTGTGAAAATCTCAGATCCAAGTATAAACCTGTCCAAGTAAATGTAGCTAATGGACAGCCTTTAGCTATTGGTTGGACATTAAAATTAGGGATGCACTGATACCGGTATTTTGGTACGAGTGCCAAATTTTTTTTTCCGGTACTCGCTGATAACGAATACCGAGTACCATTTAGGAAGCCAGGCGACGTGTAATGACTTGCCACCTGGCTTCTTGATAAGACGGGCAGAGTGTAAAGACTCGCTTCCCGATTAGCAGAGAAGCCGTCCCCATGTTTCTCGTCACCAGGTGACGAAAAAGCATGGAACCGGCCTTCTGGCCAATCAGGAAGCCAGGCGCCCGTGTAATGACGCAGCGCTCGTCTTCCTGATTGGCTGGGAAGCCGGCTCCATGCTCCCTTGTCATGAGGTGACGAGGGAGCATTAAGCCGGCTTCCCGACCAATCAGAAAGCCGGGCCCTGGTCATTACACGGGTGCCTGGCTTCCTGATTGGCCAGCTGCCGGGCAGCGTCTAATGATGCCCTGCCCGGCTTCCTGATAGCGGAAGTATCGGGCTAGGCATCAGAGCATTTGGGCGAGTACGAGTACTCGCCCAAATACTCAGCATCGATAGCGATACTAGTATCGGTATCATGCATCCCTAATTCAAATAGTTAATTTTGTTATTTTAATTGAATGCAATTCTGTTATTTTACAATATTTAATGCAAACTTTCTCGATGTGATTTGGCCATTCTTGCAATGTATCATATAGACACCAAAAGAATTTGCTCGTGATTTTACTTGCTTTCAACCATTTTTATTGTATTGCATGATCTCTCTCAAACAGGGAAGAATTCTATTTCTGGCCTTTTGGGTGTTTATAACCTGTTGAGGTATCCCAGAGTCCCATACATTTCTGCTGAGAGGCAGCCACGGCTGTGTATATGTCATGCGCTATGGCTGATTGATGATAACAGTTTTACCTTGAATGTATATGAGCTCTGCATAATCTCCACTGTCAGGCTGTGTCACTATGTGAACTATTTTTATGTATTTGAAACATTTTCCATGAAAAATGTTTTCAGTCAGATAGGCGCTGTACTATCATCATTATTTTCACTTTCTTGTATTAGCGGCTGGGCACACACCTTACAACCATCGCAAGACTTTTGTCTTGCAATGGTTGTAAGGTACTTAAAAAAAACGTACGATCTGCATAGGCAGATCGTACTTGCGATGATCGCAAGCCACACCCCCTGAGGGGCGGGCTTCCAAAGACCGCAATGCCGAACGGGCAGTGTGCACTTGCGCACACCGGCCCGTCCGGCTTTTATCTTACAAACATGCTACACACCCGCCGAACATCGTACGATGCTCGGCGGGTTTTGAAACATGTTCGGAAGTTTAAAGTCGTGCGAACTTACAGTAGTAGAGGTCGCACGGCTTCCACACACCTTACGATAATTGTACAATCGCCGGATTTCCCCCGATTATCGTACGAATATCGTAAGGTGTGTGGGGACCTTAAGGCTAAGGCTGCATTTCGGGATTCCTGCAGCAACAACTATTGGTTACTAAACGAGATTGGAAATCCACGCTAAGGATCTAGTGATCTATCTAACCTGATATAGAGACCAGGTACACACTTGAGCCATAACGGGATGTGCGTCCTGGGACCGTGCGGTTTCACACGGCGTTTGCTGCGTGGCACCATTGATTTTAATGGGGTTATATACATGCAGAATTTGCTGAAGATAGGTACAATTACTTTTTTTTTTTCATGACACGCACCGCACGGTTTCTTCAGCCGCGATCGCGCGCAGTTGCACGGGCGGAATCACGGCGGGAAACTGCACGATCTGCCAAGCACAGCTGGGGTGCCATTAGAAAAGAACGGCACCGCCAGCACGATCAGCGGTGGCGTGCGATTCCATGACCTTGCTGCAGTCCGTGTGGTTGCGTTCAAGATTGTCGCACAGTCACGGATCGCCCAAGTGTGAACCTGGCATAAGAAGCAGCTGCTGTACCCATTGAAGTTAACAGGGTGATAGCAAAAAAAAACCCTGAGGTAATCAGATCGCCAGGGAGGTTAAATGTCTCCAGAGCGTGCAGGTTTGAGTTGCTATAGCAGTGCATTATGGGCCTCGTTCTTACTGTGTGTAGACAGCTTGTCCTCTTACATACCATGCCAGTATGGTAATTTAGGGAGATCTTTATACATGACCACTGTCTGTTAATAAACTGAATTTGGAAAGTGTGTGTGTGTGTGTGGGGGGGGGGAGAGTTATGGAAAATAGGGTTAATAGTGGATGTTTTGTGTAAAAATCTCAACCCTTCCAGTGCCATTTCGTTGCACGCAGAGGAACAGAGGCGCAGTGTGCCGGCCTATCATTTGAATGGGACCGCTGGACTATTTTTGGAAAGCCCTGGCTTTAAATAGCAAAAGGACTCGTGAATAAAGGGGCTGTTCTCTTCTGAGATACACGCTGTTCCTGAATGCTTCTCTTCTCAGCCCTGAGCAGGTCTTAAGTTACCCAAAGAAAGAAAAACACTCGTCGGAGAGAAGGCCTTCCAATACAAAATGCATGCGAGCCGGTGCTGACCCAGCGCAGGGGTCACTGCGTGATTCCCATACGTTTTCTGTTATGATTCGCTCTTGTACATCAACATCGAGGATCTTGACTTATTTTCACACGTTGCTAGTGTCAAGTTTTCTTTTCCATGGGCTTCCTAACTTCAGTGAACTCTTTTCAGGAAGCAGTTCTAGTGGGCATGCTATGAAAACGTAGTAACACACCTATTTTTAGCTGCTTTGAAGATTTCTTTTCAATGTACTGGAGCTACTAATGTATTTGGTGTCATGGTGGGGATGGTGCAGTTTGCGTTACACCTAGCTGCCAGCTAACTAGGAATTCCACCCTTCCTGTTGGCCACATGATAGCCCAGCCAAGAGGACCAGCATGGCAAGGAAAAGAGGGGGAAACACTTAGGGTTATATAGAGGCCACTAGGGACTTGCCAGCCTATGAACCTATGAACTAGTTGCTGATGAAATATTCAAGCAGCAACTCTAACCAGGTATAAACAAACCCCCAATGACATCTTGTATAAGTACCTGAGTTTGACTTGGTTTCAGCCATTTGTAATCCCCTGTACAGCAACACCCCGCTGATGAGAGTCACGCTGACAGGTGGAGAGAGCCAAGAGATGACCTGGTCTGTCTGCTCTTTCAATATCTAGTCACAGGGTGGGGCTAGGAGATAATTTATCTGTGTTGCTTAACACATGGCTGGACAAATCCCAGGAGCGAGGGTTCTAATGCTCCTTAAAAACTGCAGCCCTAACTTTTGAGGTTTTCTGTAGTTGTCAATGGAGCCGTCTCCTACAAATACATCTTGCTGGCTCCTTATTTGGACAGATTGGCTGCTAAATTCCATATTGATCTTCCACATCTGGCTTAGCATAAATGAGAAAAATATCCAGTCACACAGTTGGTTGTGCTGTCTGGCCGGGCTGTGTACTTTTCTATGATATTCTAAAGGCCGCATATGAACTAAAATTTACATTTGCACATTGAAACAAACATTCAGATTGGGCCTCTCCTTCACCGCACAGCCTTTTCTTGAACATCTAACCTCTCGCGAAACGTATAAACCGATAGTGCAAAGCAAACGGTAAGTCATAAATTCATCAAAACAATAAAAATAAACGTAAATAAATGTGAATGCAAAAAGTCCACTTAAACATTTAGTCCATGTGGACTAATCCCCTGTTCATAACCCATGAAATGATGGATTCCTCGGTGAAAATTGCCCTCAATTGTGTCACCACCACTGGTGCTCCCCTCCAAGAAACTCACTAACCAGATAACTTTCACCAACTAGGAAGTAAAGTCAAATCGCGCTCTCATAATATGTCAGCAGTAGTACCGGATTCAGCTTTTCCCAAATATGTTTGCTCCTCCCCTTATACTTCCAGTCTCATTTAAAGTGAACCTTTACCCCCTTTCCACTAAAAATCACATGATTAATATTATACAGGATTTATAGAGCGCCAACAGTTTGCGCAGCGCTTTACAATATAAGGAAGACATTACAATCGCAATACAAGGAGGGCCCTGCCCCTGAGGGCTTACATTAACATGCAGCTTGGCATGCTGATATGAAATCATCTTACATGCATTAGATAAATAAACATATTTTTCTTTTACTTACAATTATTGTTTTCCCACTTCCTGGTCCTCTTAGGCACTAGTGATGTAGCCCATGCCTAAGAGATGCATATTGGGGAAGACTACATCATTGGTGGGAAATCTCATCTGTAAACTGCAATCTCTTGAGAGCTCGGGGAAAACCATTTTCTCCCTGAGATGATATGCATGGTTACATGTCACACAGCTGCACGTCTGACAGCTTTTTGCTTCCATAAGGGCAAGTGAGGCTCAGCCTCCCCAGGCTGCATGTCCCTGGTCCGCAGGTACACATGGGCTAATTGTTGAAGTGGATTTTTGTATTATGATTAATTACCCTTATGTGTATTTTCATTGGATTTTATTATTTTAATGAATTTTGGATTTATTTGCTTTTCACTATACATTTATAAGTTTCAGTAAGAGGTGCAGAATTTTGGGGGGGTTTTGGGGTAAAGCGCTTTTTTTTTTTAATGTCCTCTATTGTCACTATTGTCTGATGATCCAGCACAGCAGTTCATGGAGATGATTAGAAGCGCAGAACTAAAGAATATAGTACAGTTTAATTTACATCCTGCCTACTAGCACGCTGGTAGTATATGTTCCATCCAAGGCATGCATGGTGAGAACGGCCAGATGCCAGTGTGCTTATTTCATCTCTCAACCCAACTTTCAAGCCCTCAAATGGCTGTTGTCCTAGCTGATCACATGTGCAGCCCCATGGCAGCGGCAATCCAAATAGAGGCCAAGATGGCGCCGTCTTCAGCTGGAAAAGGATTAGAGGGTTTAGTTCTGCTGTAAAGAGAACCTCGTGTTTGTCTTTTTGGTTTCCGCAAGTACAGGTACTCCTAGGGTTGCCACCTTTTCTTCAAGTGAAACCCGAACACTCTAGCAGACATTTTTTCTTGGGAGAATGAGTCGCGGCTTATTCATATGTAAAAAGTGCCGCCCATTCATATGTAAATATCACAGTTGATACTTTTTTAGTGGGGGGGCCAGTAGCCCCTATCTTCATTTTGGTTGCCCCTGTCTGCCTGACATCTTTTGTCCAGGTTTCTGCTGCCATGAAACCCGGACACAGCATTCAAAACCCGAACTGTCCGGGTGAATCCTGGACAGGTGGCAACCCTAGGTACTCCTCCTGTTTTCCAGGGCTGCATGTTAGTCAGGGACAGACAATCCATCTTTCTAGGTCCAATCCGAGAGCGCTGTTTGTGCTGTCTTTGCTGTAGGACAGTGCCACCTAGTGGCCAAGCTTTATAGAACAGGACTAAACTCATTTCCATGGGACATGTTCTAGTAAGGTTAGGCAATAAGGGAAAGTGCTGCAATCCATAGAAGCTGCAATCATCTTTCAGGATTAAGTCTGCAATAACTGGAATGTGATATATTTGTAGGGTTTCTTGCACCATGCCTTATAATAATGCTCTTTGCACTTCCATATGAAATACGTCTTTAACTGGATGACATTTGGTTTGCGAATGTGCTGTGCATCATAAACAATTGCCTTTTTTTTTTTTAACATTAAAACACTATTTTCACTTAAAAAAAAAAAAAATGCGTTGCATCTCAGTGCTGCTGATTTCCTGCAGAGATTTAAAATACATACTCCGCTCGACCCCTTTTTTCATTTGTAGTGTGATGTACATCATATAGGCTTTAGCAAACATTATATTTATTTGCACTGATATGTTTTTGTTTTTTATGAAAATATTAATGTTTATATTGCTTTTATTTGCAGACTGTCCTAAGGAGTCTTCACTTGCCAAAAAACAATAACCTTTATGTCCTCACCCCCGAGTTACCTCTGCCATCTCTGCCCAGCCAATCCAGGTAATCTATTCTAGGGTCTTTACGTTCTGTTGGATTGTTTGAACATGGCTACCTCCTTTTTGCTCTTAAAAATAAATTCAGCTATACATGTCGTTACCTTCAGCTGACTCAAATTTGCCCATGCCTGAGGGCCAGTCTTCTCAAGCGCCAGGGAACCTTCCAGATTGTTTTTAGATTTTGTAGGAGACCAGAATACAGACAGATGTGAGAACATATATATTAAAATATTGTAAAGCACTTTGCTTTGATTACAGTAGGGGAGGGATAAAGCCTATCTCCGGGGGAAACAGAAAAACTCCCCTTGCAGTGGGGCTTCCCCTGCATTGCAATGCTTATTTTCACCTAAGGTACCCATGAGAATCACTTTTACTTACCTGATCCCCTGCTTCGCCAGCAGCTGACGCTTAACTCTTCTCTTTCTGGTTTGTGGGCGATCCAACAGCACCCTCGTGTACAGTGCAGGGGCTATTGGTCCTGCAATGTACTTGAGGTAATCAGGGTGCCTATGTCTGCCGGAGTTTGAAGGAGAAGAGGCTGCAGGAGCCGGTCTTACAGTGTAAAGTGATCCTGAGGGAGAAAGATCAGGTAAGTAAAAGTCCTTGTCATGGCAACACAAGGCAGAAACAAGCATTTTACCCTTGCAATGTGGGAGGAGCCCCATTACCGGGGACGTTTTTGTTTTTTCCTGGACATAAGCTTTTTTTTCTTTTTTTTAAATCTGTCTTTAAGTTTATTTTTTGCTGTCTGTGTCTTAAAGGTACAGGAAGTGGAGGGAAATCTCTATTAAATAAGGGAAATTCTTAATTCATTGAGGCCGGACTTTTAAAGTACCCACACATGGATAAAGTGTATAATTTTATGACAGTTTTATTTGTATGTACACATTTGCCATTTCTTACTGATCTCATATGGTGGGGATTGAGGAAGGGCACCACCAGGCAGTGGTACATACTGCAGGTCTTTCGGACCCCCCCCCCCTTCCTTTCCCTTTCCTTCCCTTCCCTTTAGATTCTAGATCGGGGTAGGCAACCTAGGCACTCCAGCTGTTGTGGAACTACAAGTCCCATGAGGCTTTGCAAAACTCTTGACAGCCTCAAGCATGGCTCCCAGGAGCAGAGTAGGCAACCTTGGCACCTGTAGTGACGAGGTTGCCTACCGCTGGCTTAGATAGCTGTCACTGGAACGAATTGGCCTCTGCATTAACTTTCTCACCTAGATGAAACTGGTCCTATGGAAGTTTTGTGTGCCACGTTGGACACTGCAGCTGTGACTCACTCTCTAAAGCCCAGAGAGTGTGTCAAAGACAGTCAGTGGGTCTTTTGTGAGGATGGGCATCTATAGACTGGAAGCATGCCTGCTGTAATGGCCTTCAGTAAAAGGGAGGTGCATAGTTGTAGGGAAAGGGAAGAAAATTAACGAGCTTCAGTTGCTGCCAAGCACCAGAGGCAGAAGCAAATGCGACAATTAGAGGTGAGGCTGGAGTTCTTATTATTTGCCCTTTAAACAGCGTTCTCATTTTTTGCTTTTGTTTTCTGTTAACTATATTTTAGCATTTTGTTTGAAAAACAGAATCCATTTTTAAGTTTTCTTTCTTTATTAAAAATACAGCAAAACAAACAAAAACTTGCTGCAAAACACAATAAACACAGCATTGTATGTGTTTTATAGAGAAGTAACAGATGACCTTGAAATAAGCTGCATGAAGAGCCTGATAAAGTTGGTTGATTTACCTGTATTGACCACAAGAGGGAGTTAATTCATTACATTTGCCAATGTTTCCCGCTCTCTAAAATCAGAATGCAGTGTGTTTTCAAGCAAACAAAAAACTTACAGTTGCAGTGGGGCTCCCCCCACCGTCCTGGGGTTAGGTGCTCCTTTATATCTAGTAGGGTTGCACAGATACCAAGTACAGTACTCGGTACAAGTATGAGTACATGTACCGATACTTTTGAGCTCCAAGACTAGACTAGAGAAAAATTCAAACATTAGGAGGCAGCTTTCATTTGTAAGGAGCACACGAAGTTCCTGGGATTTCTACATCTCTGTTTTAATGTATGATTTTTATTTTTATAAATATAAATAAAGCGATGCACAGATACCAGTTTTGCGAGTACGAGTACTTGTACTTGCCGAGTACTTACAAGTACGAGTACTGATATATTTTTGTTTATTGTCATGTCACAGTTTTTCAAAAACAATACAGACTAATGATTTCAGGACAGTGGTGGAGTGCCAGAGCCCGGTCCCAGCTGCAACTTCTGCAACCCTGGTAGTTCTCATGAAAATGCCAAGTATCTGCACTGGTACTTGAAAAGTATCTGTGCATCCCTAATATCTAGGCATACTATTAAAGCTGGTTTATTTGCCTGGCCCTTGGTCATCTCTGCCCATGCTGCTAGACCGGTTCACACAGCCTCTGTTTCCCTTTGCTCCAGTGTTCTAATGACTGCTGACACTCCTAAATACAGAATCGAGGGGTGGGGGGTAGAGAAGTGAGGAAGTGAGCGATGACTGAGTGGGATCTGCTTTAAGTCCCTAGGTGGGAGGGCTAGCCCCACTGTAAGGGTACATTTTTTATTTGCCTGGAGATGGGCTTTAAGATCACACAATTTAAATTTTGCCATTTTACAGAATGATTACAATAGAATTATATCATCCTACATTATAGTATCTAAAAAAACAAACATTTCCAAATACTTACATTGATTTGGTGCATTCAAACGTAAGCTTTACTCCCAGATAGAGATGCAACGATACCGTTTTTTCGGTATTTGGTACCGATATTTTTGTTTGTTACTCGCCGATACTAGGTACCGGTGTCATGTGCCCCAATTATCAGGAAGTTGGGCGGCGAATCATGACCCTCTCCCCGGCTTCACTTGCTGAGGCTGCCTGGCGTCCTGACCAATCAGGAAGCCAGGGGGCAGGTCATGATGTGCCGTTCGGCTTCCTGATTATTCAAGAAGCCAGGCTGCCTAGTAACAAGTGAAGCCGGCTTCCTAGCAAACAGGAAGCCCGGCGGCACATCATGACCCGCCTCACGGCTTCCTAATTGGCTAGGAAGCCGCCTGCCTTCACTTGTTGCTAGACATCCTGACTTCCTGACCAATCAGGAAGCCGGGATTCACGTCATGACGTGCTTCCTGATTGGCTAGGAAGCCAGCTTCATTGTTGGTAGACAGCCAACTTCTTGACAAATCAGGAAGCCGGTAGGCAGGTCATTACGTGTCGCCCGACTTCCTGATTGGTTAGAAAGCAAGGCTGCCTAGCAACAAGTGAAGAGGGCTTCCTATCCAATCAGGAAGCCGGGAGGAGGGTCATTATCAACTGCCCTGTTTCCTGATTGGAAAGGAAGCTGGCTCTATGCTCCCTCGGCACAGCCGGTCCGAGGGAGATCTCCCTCTGACTGGAAGTTCCTGTATTGGAGGTGCATTGTCTGCACTAGCATCGGTATCGATGCATCCCTAGTTAAAACACATTTTTCCCCCCCCCCCCCCCCCCAAAAAAAAAATCACACACAATGGGAAAGTGTGGTTCTTTCCAGAGCCAGCTCCAGTTTTGACTGCAAGGCTGCAGACGCAATATTGACCACGGGAGATGCAGGCAAGTCGTGCATTGGCATTGCATCCTATATTCTAGGGATGCAAACTGACCACACTAGGACGGATCTGCTTCCATGCTTGATGTGAACAATTTGACGGAATGACTATAGAATAATGAATAGAATAGAATAATGAAAATGTTCCTAGAGGCTAGGAATATATAGATAGCTATATAGTTATGTGTGTGTGTGTGTGTGTGTTCCCATTGTTCCCTGTCGCCGCCATCCCTACCACTGACATGTCCGGGTTCTCAGAAGTCCTCTTCGGCTATTGGGTGCCCACTGATGATGTAACTCCTTTGCATGTGCACAGGAATTGCATCCTCCCTGACACCCGGCCCATTCATGCCATCTTAGGGATGAATGGGCTGAGTGTGTACGCTGTATGAAGCATGCATCGTACACTGTACATAAAAGGTATGTCTGGGGGAGAGAGGATTATGTTTTTCGGCTTTGCATGTCTCTTTTGCCAAAGATCCCTACCTCAATATTTTTTTATACTTCTTTCTTACTTCTGCTTTTTTTGGATAACATACACTAGATTTTAACCTAAACCTTAAATGTAAACTTTACGTACATACCTTCTCCTAAACCCTAACCCTGCACCCCAACGCTAACCTTAACCCTGTTAACCCTTTTATGTTTATGATGTGACTTCCCCAGGCCATAAAGTTCTGCTATATACATAAACTATTACCCGGATTGCTGGCGTCCTGCATGTATTTCCCAACACATAATCTGCATTGTTTTATTTGTATCCTCCCTTTGCATGTCTTTTTGTCTGGTTGCTGTGGTAGGTTATCTAGCTTTAACCGGGTATTTATGTGGAAGTACAGATATATACCTATGCGTATGACTGTGATATTAGGTTGGGGACCCATTGAAAGGCACGTGGTTTTAGAAGGTCTATGGAATATTTTTGCATTTCTAATTATAATAGACCTGTAAATCCTGTAGAAATGTCTTTCATACATGCAGAACTGCTCTTTATAAAATAAGGAAAGCTAGTGTGCCCATTCAGGTCATACATGGAGGTATATTGTATGACATAGCAGCCGGTACAACGCTTTGTTGCTCATTGTTGCAGTCTGATTTTGAAGTCTGCATCCTGGACCCTGTGTGAGATTAGAGTCCCATGTTTGCTTTGCCCCTGCCAGGCGCATCTTGGCGTGATTCTGTATTTTGCAGATTTGCATAGTCGCCAGCTTTTTAAGCGGCTGCTGTTTGCAGCAAATGCGAGATCTCCTCCAGCATTAGCTACAACAAACATTCCATCTACATATTGATTTCTTATTTTCTGTTAATGTAAATAAGCTGTAATTACTGTAAATGTGATCCTCGCCTGACATGAGCCGGTATAAATCTGCAAGCTTAGAAAAACCGGGAAGTTTAATTGACAGTTTTGGCAGTGTTTAATTTGAATTCCCGAGGCGTTCCAATGAAAATAGCAAATGACACACTGCAGTGTTGCAGATGCGGCATGCACTGTGACAAGTAAGTGTTCGTGGACGTAAAGCAAATGAACCTGTTTTGAGCTAAAAAGGATTCAGTTAAAAGATGACAGGCCATGTATAATACAATACATTTTAATACAAGTACAGGGTGGCATTATTATCTGACTTTTGGAGATAATTTCAGGTAACATACGGTGCTATTGTTCAAATCCTAAATTGGTCCTCCAAGCCCATATTCTTTGAACTTCCCTGAATTGAGGATTGTTGGTTATGTGTTTTAGATCAGTGGTTCTCAACCTGTGTAACCGAAGGACCCACATTTGTCCTTGGTCACTATGTTGCGACCCAAGTCGCACTGCAATGGAAGGCACAGGATTGGGGTACCATGCATTCCAGTGCAGACGTAGAAACTATGGGTGGGAGGTGCGTTTGGGGTACCATACAAATGAATGGCAACGTAACACCTCCCACATCAGAATGCACGGTAGGTGTGATTGTGTGATACTATGCGATTAACGCACTGTACTAATGTAAATGGGCCCTCAAAAACACTGACATACATACACGACCACAGACATTGTCACGCACACTCCACAAAAAAATTAATTTTTTTTAAGGTACGGCCAGCTCCCTACCTTACGAGAACTGGAGTGGATCCTAAGCCTGGGGTACAGTGTGGGCTACTGTGCTGTGACAGAGCTCCAACCATACCTGTAGAGGCGCTGGGAGCCAGAATGTGATGTCACTCAGGTCCGGGCACCTCTACAGGACACATGAGGGAGCTGTAAGCAATGCATGTATGGATGGAGCTCCCATCCCACCTCAAGCTGACACTCTGCACCGGGCAGCATATTTTGAATGGCTGCTTGGCATGAGAACTGACAGTGCTGCGCTAGGGGAAGGCATAGGAGCCTCTCACCTAGAAAGTGGAAGGCATGCAGCGAAACACTGAACACGGGGTCGCGACCCACTTTTGGGTCACGACCCACCAGTTGAGAACCAAGGGTTTAGATGAAGCACTGTGATCTTGAGGAATGCTGAATTAAGTTTTACTTGCTTAGAAGAATATTGTATCTGAATACAGCATTGTGAAGAAAAACATATAGATGGAATAAACAGCTTCTTATGTATCCTAGATAAGCATGCACATAGAGAGTAACATTGCACTAAACTGCCATGTACAGCTCAAAAGACATTTAACATCAGAATGTCAGTAATATGGTGTTGTATTTCCAACACCAGCCAAATAAACTTACTTCATGAAGATCTACCTTGATACTTTGCGTGTTCCATTTCACTTATAGATGCTGGCCTTCCTAAAACCTGCCTTTACCACTGTCATGCTGCAGAAAGTCTACCAAGAACCATCCAAGTAAGGCCTGGTTCACACCTGGGCGTTTTGCAGCGCGTTCCTACGCGCTGTAAAACGCCCAGGTGGGAACCATGCCCATAGGCAATCATTGGTTTTCACATGTTTAGCGTTTTACAGAGCGTAGGGAGCCCAAAGAAGTACAGGAGCTTCTTTGGGGCCTATTTGCTGCGCGTATCCAGGAAGTCAGGAGACTAGCTGATTCTGTAGGAAATTAACTTGTAAACATCAAGAAGCAGCATCCATTGTAAGCGATTTCATCAGCATTTGAAATAACTTTAAACCCTTTTGAGTTTAATATCACTTTAAAGAGTCTGTACCATGCAGAGAGGTTGCCTTAGACAGCCAGAGAGATTGTACCATAGCAAGATCGCACCATGCTGGAAACACTACAAGCCCACCTGGATTCACTTCCTGTGTGAGGAATGCCTGGTATGTCGTTAGGCCCCTTTCTCACTAACTGATTGGGAGGGGATCCGTGCACGGAACACTGTTCCGTTTGGTTTTCCAGACCTGGCTTGTGCCTGGGGCAACCGGATATAAATGGACACCCTGGCTGCCCATAGACTTACATTGGGCATCCGATCAGGTGGACCTGACCAGACTGCCTATCTGAAAGGGGCCTTAGACTCTGCAACCATGCATCACATTAAAGCCGACTTTGCAATAAAATGCAAGCTCAGCTTATTCTTTAGACCCCCACCCTTCATATTAAAATGCAGTAATAAATCTAGCAAGATATCGCACATCAGGAGAAAAAAAAGAAATGAATGTGCTCATCTTACACTGCTGCACTCTGCTGGCGAATTTTCTCTAGAGATTTGGGATCCTCGGCTTACCTAGGATCTTGACAAAAGGTTTGTGACCCTTGCCTGGGCACCGGGTGGGTGGTAGGAGGGGGGGCAAATATTGTCATTGCAAGTCATGATCTATATTTAGACAAAAATTGCCTATGTTTTGTGGGATACTTGGGTGCTCTGTAAAAAAGCCACGCATGCAAGCAGATACCTGGTAGGGGTGCCTGCATTATGGGCCTGGGGACACCTTAAAGGTAAAGTGAGCCCTCAGGATTACCTAAAAGTACCAATAGTAAGCCTCTGTAGGTGAAATGGTGTGGGACCAACCTCAAACTTTACATGGAAAGTCAAGATTCGAACATAACTACATCTACTTCTTTGTGCACCCTTAGATTGTGTTAATGTGCAGCATCAACAGAAGGTAACTTCTGGTTATGATTTCTTTCGTCATACATGCCATTTTGAATTGCTTTGGTTTGTTACAGGTTTACTTTCATGTAGGGTTATCATTCCTGTAAGAGCAATCATTAACTTATGTTCATTAGAACATCCAATTATACTGGAATCTATGTATTACTTCAGAGACTAGTTAATGCAATATTGTGCTCCTACATTGCCTCTGTGTAGTGACATTGTGACATGTGTTATAACACGTCAGTGTGGCCCTGTGCGGTCCATGTCCCTGCGGTAATGCTGAGTGTACATTTTTAACAAATTAGACTTCATTATGTCAGTGTTACCTATGTGTCTGAGAAGTCGCGGGCACATAGGACACGATGTCCGTGTGTGGCCAGTACTGTAGCAGATAGGCTGATGGGGCCGGTCTGTGCCCTGGCTTGCCTGTATGGCAGCCGCGGCCCTCTTGAGAGGGAAGATAGCTTTGAAGAAACATGCCACTACTTGTCCTTGCTGACTTCTTGTCTCTATTTCCATCCCTCCAGCTCTCAGGAGGATTCATTAAAACAGAACTTCATGCTGATCATCACTCACCGTGAGGTCCAGAGGGAGTACAACCTGCAGTTCTCTGGGAGCTGCACAATACAGGAGGTGAGTGGTTTCATAGAGCTGGGCAATAATAAAAGTCTCATTAACAACCATAAATGCTTGACTGTGCTGTATCTATCCAGCTAATGTTCTGCTTTATTTCTCCCTGCTTTACTGTCCAAGGTTATAGTACATGTATTTTCAAGGTTCTGCAAAAACTGACAAGCTTAAGGCATATCTCTGGGGGTGGGGCGACGACTACGCTTGCATTGGGTCTACCCCACACTGCAATGGTTAGCTGCACGTTTATGTCTAGGGAAGCTGTGTAAAGGACTTTAATTTACCTGGTCCCATGGCAGTTGGTGCTCACCTTTCTCCCTTTGCGCTCTGGCTTGTGGACTGCTCCTGTGCGTCGTCCTCTATAATGCAGGGCTATGGGCCTTGGATTAGATGTGATGACATTAGTGGGCCTCTGACCACCAGAGTGGAAGGGGGAAGAGGCTGCGGTCACCAGTTTTGCAGCCTACAGGAGTAGAGATCAGGTAAGTAAATAAACAAGCAGTTTACCTTTGCAGTGTGCTGGTAGTGTCACACTTACCCGTGCCATGTTCCATTGCCGAGTTTTTCCCTCTGTACATAGTTCTCGGCTTTCAGCCAGCTGCAGGCCTTGGTGCCAATCCATCGCAACCTCTGTCTTAAAGGACTATTGCACCTGTTAGTGTTTAAACAACATGACAGTTCACTAGCTGCTGGACACTTATGTCTCCTGAAGTTTGCATCTTGCCTCCCGAGAATCCCTGTGACCTATTGTTTATACCAGATTGGCCTGGCACTCCTTAGACCCTGTGCTTCTATCGCACCTTCACCTGATGTGCAGACATCCCAATCCCTACTGTTCCTGTCTCCTAAGGCTTTGGTGTCAACCTGTCTTTTACCTGGTGGTCCCAAAAACACCAGAGCTTCCATTTCCAGTGAGTAAGGTCCCTGACCGTGACACTGCATCGGTAGTTGTTTTATTTACCTGGAGATAGGCTTTAAATTCAACATTATGCCAAGTCTACATGTTAGATTGCTCACTCATTCACCTAAAAGTGATTGATTGTTTTAGTGGATACTGAAGAGTTCAAACTGAATTGAAAAGTATAAGAAACAAGAGAGCTTACCAACCTAGCACATTATTACATTTATGTCTTTATTCTTTAAACGTGTTTGCACTCGCATGGTGTAGAAGGTGTGCAGGTCTGTAAATGTCCTTGCTATTTAGGGCAACATCGCATTAGTACCATAGCCAGTGGTACTGGTGGTTTTACCAGTCTTTGGTTCGAGACCTTCTAAACCAGGGTAGATGTAAGAGCTCGTCCTGCATCCAGATCAGGATAGCATGGTCTACTTCAGAGCTGTACCATCAAATAGAACACATAGGCTGCTGAGAGCTGCCCACTTCCTGTGAGTCATGGTATCCTGGCAACGTGTTTTGGTGTAAACTCTCTTGTCAAGCCTACATGGTTTCTAATTACTGTCTTTCATTGGATTGTCTTTTTTTTAAAACAATTTTGGGCAAAATGTATATATTAAAATTTATCAACTTGTCAACTAAAAACACCCAATTCATAAACATGTATGTAAACTGCTTTTACTGTTGAAAAATATTGTACCATTCGTCTTCCAATTCACCAATCCCTGCCCCGCCGTATAGCCAGGCCGGTAATATCACAATTCCGTATTGAAGTTCTGCACCTTCCTGCTTATTGGTCTGTTAATGAGTTTCATCTTACTCTGGGGTTGGCCCTCCAGTTGTGGTGAAACTACAAATCCTATGCTGCATCTGTCTCTGGGAGCCATGCCTATGTGAAATTTTTGCAATGCCTTATAAAAATTGTAGTCCCACAACAGTTGGAGGGCCGTAGTTTGCCCCCTTTTGATCTTACTGAATATCGTATGTGGTCCTCTTTCTAGAACTGCCTAAACACTGCTCTCTCCAACTTTAAAAGCCTGAAAAATAAAATAAACTGACAATTCATTCTGCTTGTCTGATTTCGGCTGTGGTGGCAATTGTGAGAACAATATAAACTCAAAATATGGGCAGTTATTCTAACATTATTTTTATAAAATCACTCTGTGGTTATTATGAATTTGTTGGTGAGATTTGGGGTGGAACTATCGCCATTGCGACCCAGTCAGCCGCTATGGGGCCCGGGGCACAGGGGGGTCCGACCAGGACGAAGAACAAGGAGGTCCCCCTGATGCCGTGCGGGCCGCTTTGGTCGCTATGGCATCGCAGGCTGCTGGCTGTCACTGGCGGCTTTAAGGAGGAACGCGCCGCTGTTCAGATCACGACAACCTGTGATCTGTGCAGCAGCTGCTCCTCACAGCCGTTGCTAAATCAGTGACAGCCAGCAGCTGCGGTGGAGGAGGCCGGCATTGGCTATAGAGGAGGAGGCGGGACCCGGCGTTGGCAGCGGAGGAGGTGGGGCCCGCCGGCGACCGTGGAGGAGGAGGCGGTGGGGTCCGGTGCTGGAGGAAGCTGACAGCGGATCGGGGCTGACAGCTAAGAGGTGTAACTAATTTTGCCTTGGGGTCCTGTGATTTCTAGTCACGCCCCTGGGTGGGTTAATAGGTAAGTTTCCTTCATATATTTGCCTGACGTTCTACTTTAAGTGACCTTGTTAATTACTTTTACTTTTGATTTCTTGTGCGTTCACATAAAATTGAGAATTGTTCCACATTTTATGGTTGAAGCTAGGGTTGCACAGATACCAAGTACAGTACTCTGTACATGTACCGATACCTTTGAGCTCCAAGACTACACTAGAGACAAATTCAAAAATTAGGAGGCAGCTGTCATTTGTAAGGAGCACACGGAGCTCCTGGGATTTGTACATCTCTGTTTAAATGTACGATTTTGTTTTTATAAATATAAATAAAGGGATGCACAGATACCAGTTTTGCGAGTACAAGTACTGGTACTTGCTGAGTACTTACAAGTACGAGTACTGATACATTTTTGTTTATTGTCATGTGACAGTTTTTCTAAAACAATACAGACTAATGATTTCAGGACAGTGGTGGAGTGCCAGAGCCCGGTCCCAGCTGCAACCACTGCAACCCTGGGAGTTCTCATGAAAATGCCAGGTATCTGCACTGGTACTCGAAAAGTATCTGTGCAACCCTAGTTGAAGCCTATGTTATTACAAAATCAGTTCCTTTTTGCTGCATATGTAGTTACAATTGTGCCCACAAGAGGGCATCCCTTGACGTTGCTCCACATCTGCAGCCTTCCTTTCCTGCAACTCCAAATTAGCTTCTGAAATATAAACAGAGCCTAGTATAATGGCCGGGTTATTGTTTGATCTTGAGATAATTGGCACATTGCTGGAAGGAGACTTAATTTCATCCTTTTAAATTAAACAATGAGATTTAAAAAGATATAAAATATTCATTAATGTTTAGTGATTATAAAATAGAGGCACATATTTATTTAGCCATTATTACTGTTTCGAGGGGGAAATAACTGCAAATATATCCAAAATGGAGTTGGCCATTCTGACAAGTTGAAATGTTTAAGCAGTGTTAATGCAATCTCCTCACATGCGATATTCTATGCAGAAAGATTCAAAATGACTACATCAATTATTAAACATCGGAATTAATATTCCATCAGTTCCTCCACACTCCCTGCTATTCTGTGCAACTGTCTCTGGGCAGTGATATGTTTGGATAGTAGAATATACATGGAAAAAATACAACGCAACAAATATAATGGTCATTATTCCTGCCGCTTTCAAAATTGCCTTTTACACCCTTTCACCTCCAAATCATCTCGCTCTTGTGTGATTTTTTTTTCTTATTCTTTTTTTCAACTTTGGAATAAATAAAGTATTTCTCCACAGAGAACCCTTAAAAAAAATAAAATAAAATTGAGAAATGTAAGTTTTTAAATAACATTTAGTCATTCAAAATGATTATCATTCAAATAACATTCAGATCATTCAAAATAATTTGAAATTAAAATAATAAGAACATTTGTTTTGGATATCGTTTCCTTTTTTAAGTGGTGGTGTTTCTGGGATGAGTAGCCAACTTGATTGTTATGAATGGACATCACAAAAAACTTGGTGTAATCAGATTACTGCTGAAATAGTCTAACAAGTGCAGTAAAGATCTAATTCATAATTCTAGAATTTTTTTTTTTTTAGGGTTTGTTTTTCATGGAGCCGTGTATTGTGATTTGTTGTTATAATATATTGTGAATTTTGTTGTAAAAAAACATGATTTAGCAGAAAGTTTGGAATTTCAGCAACATATTGTGTTGGCTAACTTATATAGTTAGACTTTCAAAATACAAATGTTTTGCAATACTTTTGTTAGTAGAATCTATTATTATTTCAGTATTATAATGTTAAGGGAATATAGTAGGAGTAAAATTAACTTATTATCCAAATAATAAATATTATGTGATTTACTGAACTGACATGGTAATCCGTTCTCCTTTGGCACATCCTACTCACTTTACTAAAACCAAACTATTATAGATTACTAAAAGGTAAAAGTACATGCTCTCGGCTCCCAATTTTGAGAATTTTTTTTTGCGATCTTTAATGGTTAATACTTGATCCTTTTTGAGGGTTAGCAAGAATTTCATCAATGTATTAAAGAAATGTTTAAACTTTTAGTAAAATAAAAAAAAATAGGAAATTGCTAAGAAAACCTTGCTTTGGAAACCTTGCATTGGAATGCACAGCCTTTTACCCCATTATGTTATACATTTTACTGTATTTTTTTTTTATTAGTCTATTAATATTGTTATTTAGAGAGTGGCACCTCGGTTAAACATCAGAAAACTGATTAAATTTAATGAAATTCAAGGTAGCAAAATGCCACAAACAAACATAAAAGCGCTAACGATGTGATGCATAACACACAGGAAAGAAAATTCTTCTCTGTACATTATTTTTATGCTTGAAGTGGTTTTCATTTTCCCGGTTATTATTATTACATAGTATTTATATAGCGCCAGCAGTTTGCGCAGCGCTTTACAATATAAGGAAGACATTACAATCACCATACAATTCAAGACAAGATGGTAAGGAGGGCCCTGCCTGTGAGGGCTTACAATCTAAAAGGTTATGTACTAGTGTTAAACGAAGCCTTTCTTGCCATCCCCACAAGTCTACTTCTGTAATTACTTTGTCTTTATCAGGCCACTTTGTTAAGTAACCTAAAAAAAAGAATTACAGATGTATAATATAATGTTGAAGATTAGGAATTTGTGGTAGTTAAGACTACACTTTTTTTTTAAATGAATCTTTGTTTTGGGGGGGGGGGTTGTAGTTTTTTAACATCCAGTCATGTGTTGGACGAGTTTAAAAGCAATACATTTTCATTTTACTTCAGTTTAGTGATTTGATCTCGTTGACAGTTTAAAAAAAAATATTATAAAATATAACTGGTTATTTGCAGAATTCATTTTTATTACAATGTTAAGGAACTGTTTTTGTTTTTTTTGAAGAAATTACATTTTTTTTTTTGTGTTTTTTTTTTTTTTTAAAAAATTACATTTTTTTTTTTGTGTTTTTTTTTTTTTTTAAACGAAATTGGGAATGGAAATCTTGCATAGAAGGTCAAATTTTATTTTCACATTTTCATCCTAATTTGAAAGATTTTTTTGTAAATAACTTTTATGTATACTTTTTTAGTATAGGTTAGTAATATTAATATTTTTGTGATTAGATTATGAGTTTTGTCAAGGTATTAAGTTCACAGTGTAGGAGCTATACCACTTTATAGCTGAACACTATTGGAATGTGTGTGTGTAGCCCGTTTGTATTTGCACAGGGGATGGGTGCGTTTAATGAACATGTAGACCCCAGAGTGAAAAAGTGGAACTCTTGCAATTCCATTGATGCTTTCTACATTCTTAAAATGATCCCATCTTTAAGGTAGCTGCGTCAATCTATGACAGACCGAACCTGTAGAAGAAGAGGGAACAGAGAAAGCTTCGGCAGAATAATTGCAGTGACCAGTACTGTAATAATCCCGCTTAACAATATGTACTTGACAGGTTGTAATCGTGCTAATTGAAGAGGCTAATTCACACTTGCTTCATTCCATTCAAAGACGGAATCAGCAGCTTGTTTTGCTTTTGACCAGATGGTCGTGATGAACACCTACTGAGCACTTTAAGTGCTTTTGCTGGGATTACAAAGGCTATGGGCTGAACTCATCTCGAAATGATCCCTTTTGATAGCACTCTCCCCCCTTGTTTGTTCTGTAGCAATGAGAAAGTAAAGGCAGATTACTACAAACAGACGTAGGAGAGAGGGAAAAAAAAAAGGTGCCGTGAAAGGGAGAAAGGGCCCGAAAAGAGCCTTTCATATTATGTGTTGATTTTTTTTCTTCTTTTTTTTCAAAAAGTGCATTATGTGTGAGAATCGCCAGTGTATAGAAAGCCAATTGGTGTTTTTTTCAGCAACGCTATTAAAGTGGTATGAATATATAAGCAAGAGCAACAGTTGACCGGGTTTAGTGCGGCCAGGCATTGTGCCCGAGGAGGAATTGCATTGATTAAAAGTGGCGCCCCCCATTTTAATATGAATGGCATCGCTTTTTCTCCGGTCCGCTTCTGTTTACTTTGGATAATTAGAATATACTTTTTTCCTCTTTTTCTTTTGAGCTCTATTATTACTGTAGATGTCTATTTCTTTTTTTTTTTTTAACCAGAAGGTTGGATGGGTTTTTTCCCCCCTCCTTTTCATGGTACTAGATTCTTCAAGCGGCAGGGTTCCTGCTTATATCTGAAACACTTGCTCTGAAAGAATGCAATGTTCTTTGCTTTGAACTGATAAATTGCTGATTGCAACCTGCTATGGCCTATGTGGTACTTGGTACTGAGATTGCAAAAGTGCAAAAACATTTAATTCTGGGGCTCATACTCCCAAATACCTTGCATGTCTAAGCAGTCCTCCATCTAACTTTCACACAAGTCATGTTGGGTAATCCACTATGGACATTTTTTTATTTTGTTTGATCTCTTGTATAGCAATGGCATATTTTACAACACTCATCAGAGAAGATTGAACAATATACATCACATCTGAGCAAGAGGAACTTGCAATCTTTTGTTTAGACAACTGCCAATTCTGGTGGTGCTGCAAGGAAACTTTGTAGTCCGGGCTAATGCTAAAGGCTAGGGATATGCTGTCCAAGGACAGTATCCACATTGAGTTGGTATGTTCCTCCTAATGTGTAGTAGGTTTATGGACTTTTGCCTGAGTCACTGAGGTCATTTGGTAATAAGCGTCAGTGGGGCAGAAACTGATGCGATTGGTGAAAAATGCATTGTTCAAGGAGCTTTGAAATACATTGCAATTTTAAATGTAAGATATAACAAAGAAATCTGAAGCCCTTGGCAACTGCAAAAGCCTGCTAATGTAATTTAATATTTCCCTCATTGCAGGATGAATGCCCATTCCCTAACATGGATATTATTTTAAGGTCCTCCACTCTTCTGCTACCCCCCACTGCTGTTTTTTTTGTTACTTTTTACTTAACCTTTCTTCTGTCTGTTGTAATCTTTCTTTGAAGTCTGCATAACATCAATACCCAGCCCCTGATCCTCAGTTTCAAGCAGCACAGGGAAGAGGAGTCTACAGGGCACCACAGTCTTCTCAAATAAAACCACCTTTTTTTGATGATAATCCGGCATTTCACATGATCAGTGGCATGTGTGATATAGATGACATAGGTGTACCCTGCAGAGCAAAGAGGGGCATTGGGAAAACGGGTCACCCAGTGCACAGCTAGCAGCCTTTTATGACTGGTCTCATCCAGAGGAATTGCTGCCACTACAGCAGTTAACAGGAAGCATTTGCTTATCAGTTATAATTAAAAGGAGCCAGTTGCAGCATGAAGAACACTTTCACCAGCTAAAGTATTTCCTAGGAAGCATTGACCACTTGTGTGCATGTGCACCTTAGATTGTAAGCTCCTTGTAGGCAGGGACTGTTGTGAATCTACATTGTGTAAAGTGCTGTGTACATTGTTCCTGTCTAGCCTGTTTGCTGTCCTAGCCTTGCTGTTATCTTGTGCTCGTTTGTTTCTTTTCACCCTTTATCTAGTCTCTTTGTTAATATGTTTGTCCATTTCTTTTGTGTCACTGATGAGGGGTGCAGCCTGGGAGTGCAAGCTGCATAATTCCATCTCCACATTAGGTGCTTTAGTGAAGACCAGGTATTCTCAGGTCTTGCCCCTCATGGTGACCCTTTTGCCACCCACTGGTGATGCAACTGTTCGTCTTTGTCCTCCCTGTCTTTGTACTTTTGGCATTGTGTCATCCCATATTGTACAGACCGTTTTCCTCGTTTCAAGTCTGACTACCACCTCTGGCATTTGACCCTTAGCAGTGAGTTTAACTGCATTTTTTCTCTATATCTTTCTTCAACCTGACACTGCCAAGCCCCTCTCCCCAACCAGCAGTTCTCTGCTGGTTCTGCTGGCCAAACCCAGCACTTTGTGGAACAGTTTATTTTCACAGATGCCACTATGTACTGACACTGTTTACTGCTTGATGCAGCTTGTAGAGTATTCTGTCTCCAGGAGGCAGTAAAGAAAAATATGATTTGTGTGCCACAACTGAATGTATTAAGAATGCAATCCTGGTCTAGATGATCAGTTATTGTTCAATGAATACTGAACACAAGTTCACTTTTAATACTGTGAGTCACTGAACCAGAAACAAGTATACACCAGACGAAGTTACAGAATTTCGGAATTCCAGATCTATATTAGTTATGCGTTAGTGACTCAGTGTTTAAAACAGGAGGATCAGCACAACACCAAATAGCATTTTCCAGAAGATGGTTGTGAATGGTAACCTCACTTTTTCTGTAATAACAATATATACACCAATCTGCCATAAGATTATGGCCATCCGCCTAATATTGAGTAGGTCCCTATTTTTCTGCCAAAACAGCCCTGACCCATTGGGGCATGGACTCCACTAGACCTCTGAAGGTATGCTGTGATATCTGGCACCAGGCCGTCAGTAGCAGATCATTTACGTCCTGTAAGTTACAAGGTGGGGGCCTCCATGTATGGTAATTGTTTTTCCACACATCCCACACATGCTCGATTTTTGGATTGAGAGCTGGTGAATTTGGAGGCCAAGTCAGCATCTTAAACTCAATGAGGGGAATTTATCAAAACTGGAGTTGACAAAATCTGGAGCAGCTGTGCATGGAAACCAATCAGCTTCTCTCTTCAGATTGTTCAGTTAAGATTTGAAAATGAATCGAGAAGCTGATTGGTTTCCATGCACCACTGATCTAGATTTTGTCTGCTCCAATTTTGGTAAATTCCCCTTATGTGTTCCTCAAAACATTCTTGAACTATTTTTGTAGTGTGGCAGGGTGCATTATCCTGCTGAAAGAGGCCACTGCCATCAGGGAATACCGTATCCAAGAAGGGGTGCACTTGGTCAGGAACAATAATTAGGTAGGTGGTACATTTCAAAATAACATCCCCATGAATGGCATGACTCAACGTTTCCCTGCAGAACATTGTCCAAACGATCACACTGCCTCCACTGGCCCGCCTTCTTCGATAGTGCATCCTGAAGCCATCTCTTCAGTGGGTAAGCGACGCACGTACTCAGCCATCCACATGATGTAAAAGTAAATGTGATTTATCAGACCTGACCACCTTCTTCCATTGCTCCGTAGTCCTGTTCTGATGCTCACATGCCCATTATATGTGCTTTTGGTGGTGGACAGGGGTCAGCATGGACACCCTGACCGGTCTACGGCTACGCAGCCCCATATGCAACAAACTGCGATGCATTTGGTGTTCAGACACCTTTTCTATTGGAACCAGCATGACCTTTTACAGCAATTTTGAGCTGCAGTAGCTCTTCTATTGGATCGGACTACACGGGCAAGCAATTGCTCCCCACATGCATCAGTGAGCCTTGGTGGCTCACCACCCTGTCAACAGTTCACCTGTGTTCCTTCCTTGAACCACTTTCGGCAGACTGGGAACATCTGCTCTGTCCGAGTCGTCTAACCATCACAATTTGGCCCTTGTCAAGAGTTGCTCAAATCCTTACACTTGCCCTTTTTTTTTCCGCTTACGACACATCAACTTCAGGGACAAAATGTTCACTTGCTGCCTAATATATTCCACCCATGTCTAGGTGCCATTGTAACGAGATAATCAATGTTGTTCACTTCACCTCTCAGTGGTCATAATGTTATGGTTGATCTGTGTGTATGTATGTATGTATGTATGTATGTGTATATATATATATTCCTATAAATTTTTAAATATAATTAAAAGATTGCTACACACTTGTCACATTTGTGATACTTAGATTAATAAAGGCTGTAGGCTCCCCTATTGCTATATCAGCTTGCAAATGCTAAGTAGATCACCATGATATGCCATTGTTGTTGATGTGTACATTAGTTTTGCAGAGCTCTAATAGAATTAAATGTCTCTCTAACACCCATAAAGAAGTCACCATTGGTGTTTCGCAGAAGCATATGAGTGGCCATAGAAAACACATGCACATGAGTGGCAAATCATATGCTGGGATTTGTTCAGGTTCCGTGACCAGACACTGCAGTGCAGGATTTTTCACAGTTTTTACAGCTGCAAGGGGAGAAGCATCTGCTCTCAGCAAAGAGTCTATTGTTCCAACCGTGATGCTTGCTCTTCCCTTAGTCATGTACCAAGCTCGGGATTAGATGCCACTGAAATGAAATACGGTTTTAACTTGCTACCAGTGCAGCTGTTCACATGGAAGATAGCTTAAGTATAGCAGAGAGGCAAAGAGACATCCTTGATCAGAGGTCATCCTAAACCATCCCTTAGAGATCCTCGCTCCGTGTGTTCAGGAGCCTGGGGACGGAGAGCTCTTTTGCAGAGCTGTGTTTAGAAAGGAATATCATTAGCATAGTAATGGTCCATCTCTTGTCCAGCTCGTGCAATATTTTTAATGCGCAAGGAAAACAGTAGCAGTCCTACTTATTCCCAAAACTGTTCACTTACAATATGGTGATTGAAATATAACCATTTGTCTACCATCCTGCCAAAGGCATTCATGCAGGATGTGGTAAAGGAGATTGCTCTTGGCAATCTGTTTAATTCTTAAAGCTCTTAGAAGGCCACTTTTAACTAAAGGGATTAAGGCAAATGAAATATTAGGGATTGTTGCATATGATTTGAAAAGTGCAGAAAAATACCTGTTCATAACATCAGACATTCTGTGCTGTCCTGTGCATACTACTTGTGTTATCTCATGGAGTCTATTTAACCCTCCTACTTCTTAGTCCACAAAAAATACTGAGCGGAATTTATCAAAACTGGAGCAGACAAAAATCTGGAGCAGCTTGTGCACGGCAACCAGCTTCTCTCTTCAGTTTGTTCAGTTAAGATTTGAACATGAAAGAGAGAACCTGATTGGTTACTAATGCGCAGCTGCTACTGATGTTGGCTGCTCCAGTTTTGATAAATTCCCTTCACTGTGTCTTTACAGCCCTCAGCAGGACTTTAAAGGGGTACAACATGGGGACATTTGCATGTACTGCAGAGCAGCACTGCATATGTCCTGACGTTCACTTTAGGTAAAAGTAGGCAATAACAGCTGATATTGTTTTGTGGAGTTACGAAGAAAGACATCGGTTCCGTATCTGAAGTACTGCCCCTAATTTTATTTTGAGACAACATAATATTCTCAATACTATTGATATGCAATGCATTGTTGTTACAACTATTTTGTAATGTAACACCAGACAGATTTTCTTGGTTTCGGATAAAGTGTGGAAGAATTTAAACGTTTAGTCAGGCTTTTTCCGTCAACAGCAAGTAAAGATAAATTTCCCCAGTAGAGACGTAGCTTGTATGAAAACTTCAGGTTCTAACCCTCCCCCACTCTATCCAAAACAACACACATTTTGACTGAAAATTGGCTTTAACAAATATTACCCCATAGGATTTAAATGTATTGTCCTGGAAACCATGGAAGCATAACTACACGTATAAGACTTACAAGAGTTCCTATCCCACCGCTGATGTAATTGCCACCCCTTGGTGTCTGAATAGATATTGAAGTCAAGTTACAGGCATTGCATGCAATAAAAGTTTCAACTGTGGTGGAATGAAAAGGGATACCAGGGCTGCAGCTATGCCCGTAAACTACTGTAGAGGCTCATCAGCTCTTTAGTAAATTAGGTTGTCAGTCATCTGATCATCTTCTTCTTTTTTTTTTTTGTTTCCTGAATTGGAAGCAAAAAAAGCGAAATAAGCCGTTCTCTAACAATGGTAGTTGTAGTTGGGTTCAAAATGGAAAGGACCAGAAAAAATAGGAGTCAGCAGAGGCACCTACGTTATAAGAAGATGCTTCAAACTTTACTTGGTATATTAAGAATTATATTATAGGGTTTTTTTTATAGGGTAAAACACCATTAACACATTTCTGTGGCTTCTGCGTGGCCACTACCTCAGGACATAATTGATAAAAATAAAAATAATCGGAAAACACAAGAATAAATTCTGATGCTAGAAGTAAATAATAACCCTGATCATAGGTGATAGGAGCATATAAATACACAAAAAGTTTGTCTTTTATTAAAAAAAAGAATATTTGGTAATGTGCATACTGTAAGTTCTCTATCATCACTCATAAAAGAAGCCACAGCCAGTAAAATGTAACAATGTGCTGCTGCTGTCCGTTTTTAAAGAAACTAGTCACCGCAGACAACGCAGTTTTCCCCACCAGGCAACCCATCTCCCTTTAACTACTGGAAAGTTCCTCCAAGCTGCGCGGAGCCCATTTTTTGTTGTTATTTTTGTAACCTTCAGTGTTGCACGTCACCTGATATTTTTTGGTCATTGTACGCCTTTATTTTATTGCTAGTCTCATGTGCTGAGCCACAAAAGGATTGCAGCTCTCAGTTTGCACTTGTGGCCTCCTCTTGTGTTCTGACCATGTTGGCTGCAAGTGGAATATGGTTCTATAAAGCCCAGTACAGGCACATGTTATATAATATGACATTTGCATGTCATCAGACCTCTTGTAATTATCAGCTGCCATATAGGTGACTGAGTCAGTGAAATGCAGATAATTGTTAGCAAAGATCACAGCTGAGCAGGGTGCTATCTAGACTTTCATGTCTAGGTCATGAACCTGCAATGCATATTACTGGGTAAGCCAGTATTTCGGGGGTTCTAAAATTGACCGCCAGACTTCCTTAAAGGCATAGGCTACCTTTTGCAAAAAATTAATAAAATGCACCCAAGTTAGTAAAATAAAATGTACATTTATTAAATGTTTGCTTAGCAGAGCATTACAACTGCGATCAGTGCGATGCACAGGCTCCTGTATTGTTTCCATCCCAGCCACAGGTCCAAACTGAGGTTTGGGCCTTCTGTTATGGGGCTAGAGAAAGCATACAATGCACTATACAAAATGTGTCCCTCTGCTTCAGTGAGAGATGGGATTTGTAGTCTTTCCATTTACAAACCGCTGTGAATGGATCTATGAATTGCTGACGTAGCTGTGTGGGCAGAACCAGAGTACTGAATTTCAAAAACGGGACACTCGAGGGAGACTCACCCCATGATTTAGGTTAGTTGAGGATGAGAGAAGAAGGGGGTGCTGGGGAATGCGATCATGTTTTATGTTGCACCCTAAATATGGGTGCAACATGACACATGGTTCCAAAGATGGACAATGTCTTTGAAGCAACCCTGTCAGTAATGTAGACATGCAAATAAAAGGAATGTAAATGATAAGAGTGCAGTAGAGGAAGAGAGCTGAGGAATTTATCAGCTGAGATTTCTGGCAGGATCAGGAGGTATAACAGAAACCCAGGTATATTTAACAGATGAAGAGTGCTTAGGTATACTTACAATCAAACATAGAGGGCAGAGAAATAGGTTGTACAGCCAACCTATAAAAACAACAACAATCTCCATCTCTACATGAGTATTTTTAAATAGAAATTTGTAAACATTTTTTGCTAATTTTAAATGATGTAAAACATTTTTTTTTCACTTTTGGATGGAGTAGTAAACAGCTCAGACCCATTTCAGAGTTCTTTCAGGGAGATTGTTCTTTACTTTATGAACCAGTGGCAGAACAGGAAGTAGAGCTGGATTCACACCTAGGCAACAGCGTTTTTGTCTACACACATTTTTGTGTGCATTTTATGTGCATAAATCAGATTGCGCATTTTATTGAACAGATTTGTAAATGAGCAAACGTGAGCAAAATGCATCACACGTTTTTTAGCGTTTCCGATTAGGTCTATGGAGCCAAAACAAGCTGTAATGCCACAAAAAAAGCTGTAATTTTTCCAGTGACAGGCATTTTGCTTATTGCAACAAAACACTCAGATGTAAACTGTGCCATAGAAATGAATGTGATTTTTTTTGGGGGGGGGTGTATTTTTTAGGGCAGAAAAGAAAGCGCTACAAAACGCTCAGTGTGAACCAGGCCTAAGAGGAAATATTTCCAAAGTTAGGGTATGTCCCCTCTTTCAGAGTTGTCACCAGAACTGGTGTTCACATTGGAAAATTTCCCTTCACCTTCCTTTTTAGGAGACCAGTGAGATCACCAGGACAGATACAGAAGTTGAATCATCCCACAGGCAGGAATAAAAACTTTATATACACTATAAGATCTTGCTGCCCTCCCCGCCTCCTGCTAAATCACAATCCTATCAGCCCTTGCTGTGATCATTTTAGACTCCTCATATAAACAGATGCGTTTTGCCGTTTTTGAAAAAGGAACGATCGGCTCTCGGACCTGCAGAGATTTTTTTATTTGCACTTGTAACTCTAACATTAACCCATGTGTGACTCGATTATCACAACCAAAATGTACAAATGTCTGCTAGTCATGCTCTTTATGGCTGCCTTATGCTTGGAGTTTGTATATTCACTTTTATCTCTCCCCATCTCTGAACAAACAAACTGAACAAAAAAAAAAACTTCCACGCTTGGAAAAACACTAAATGATCCCTTCCCGTCTTTCAGGCCACGGAGAAAAGAGTTAAAATGCAGAAATCTCTGGATATATGTACATTGATATCCCCAATTCTCTGTCTTTATTTCTCTTTGTGTCTCTTCAGAGGGGAGGAGGGTCCTTAGTTAAAGAAGTAAAACATGAATTTCTTGGCCCCAGTGCACTTACACAGTGCCTTGCTGAGATTAGAGGAACCCTGTTGAGCTCCTAATGCTTCAGGGCATCCTCAGCTTGAGAGGCATGTGAATCTGGCCATGGGAGGAAGGAAGGATCTTCTTTACGTTTAGTTCTGGGTCAACAGCTTCCAATGATAGATTAAATGGAGGCCCCCGAATAATGAAGAGGTTTGTACAGTGAGTCGGGCAAGTACCAAAAGTCCATGTTCCCGAAAAGTAGTTGCTTAAAGTTATATCAACTCAAATGCTTTCATTATTTCAGTACTTTGAAGAATTTGTGACCCACAATAAAAAAATGTTCTTAAAGCTCAATTCTTCTAATATATTTTTCTTGGCTTAATTTCGAGTAGAGAAGACTAAGACATTTTCAGCTGTTATTGCTGTATGCGACTCCATTGGAGAGAAACGTGGGGAAAGGGGGTCACTAGAAGACGGGAGCAGGCAGCAATTGAAACTTGGTGCAGGTGTTGACTTTCCCTCATTCTAGTAAATAGTCCACATTATCACCATTTGCAGAGTCAATTTTAAGGAAATACGATTGCAATACGAAGCGCCAGAAATTAGATTGATCGACCAATAGAATTTAATACAATTTATCGAAATATTAAATTAAAATGGATTTGAAAACATCAATTTAGTCAAAAGCGATCGGATTGTGGATCTACAATTTTAATCACAACTTCTTGTGGTCAGTTGAAGCCACCGTGTTATGTCTTCGATTGTTTTGCAATTTTTACAACCGTGAAATCTAAAGCTTGATCACGCTATCAAATTGCTACATGTACAGCCAGTTTAAGTAATTTGTGTGCTGCTGTAGACCACCTTATTGGAGGTTTGAAGATGTCAGGTCTTACTTGGCTTACCCTCCTTTCCATTTGCTATAGTGTTTTTTTTTTGTTTTTTTAATTCGCAGTAAACTCTTCATAGAACCAAGTTATGGATACTTGATGTTCATTTTCCTTCTGCAAGCTGTACCACTTCCAAGAATAAAAGTTACAATTCATACATCAACTACGTTGTCAATGAGGGTATTTGCCGTGAATTATTTTTGGGGTTTTATTTAGTTGCTGTGTCCTTCGCTGCATGTTCTGATAGTTTATCTGTGCAGTGGGTATCAGTTTACTATTAGACGACGAACACCTGTCTGCAGAGCCAATAGGTCAGTCTTTGCTGAGATGCAGGTGAAGCTATCTCACCAGGTGCTCTTTAAATCTATCCTCCAAATATGGCCTCTCAGCTGACCATAATGACAAGTTAGAAAACCACTGGATTAGTAAAATAAAACTGTGATGCTTTGGAATGACAACGAAGGTGAGCCTGAGAGCTGTCTCACACCCATTTCCCACACGGAGCCCAATACAATTGAAGTAAAAAGATAACAATATGTCGTCCTAATTGCCGTAGCTCACTCAGGACCGGCATTAAAGCTGTTTAACCAAATTACAGTGTGCAGCCATGCTAGATGTAAGTGTTCTCATGAGCTACCTGACTTGGTGACGTTTTAGTATTTCTTTAATGAACGTGTAATTAATCAGCTTAAGGTTTAGCCGTACCAGTGGTTACCATGGCTAATTATCTGCGTGCTAAACAAATCCTTACTGCCTGCAGATTGGATTCTTAACAACTGGTTTTAGGTAAGCTTAGTAGTTGGAAGTAAAGTTTTATCTGGAGGGTCACCGCTATAAGTGTGGCTCTAGCATTTGCAAGAATTTCAGCTGTAAAATCCAATAGAAATTCATTACAGTTTTTTAGCAGCATAACTTTTCTCGTTTTACTTTTTCTTCAACTGCTAAGGCCGATGTCACACTTGCAATTACACTGCTATCATGAATTTGCCAGTAGCAGAATCGATGTATAGGAATTGTCCGTTTTGACTTTGCAATGAAGGATTTGATGTGCATTGCCTTGTGTTTTAATGCATTTTCATTGAATTTTATGATAAAAGGATCAATGAAGAATGCATTAGTGTAAAGGGGGATTTAATCTAGCAGTCTTCAAATGGTTTGATGACTTCATGGGTCCGCTTTCTTTTCCAGCAGTCCTTATGACATGGGAGCACCATTTAATGCTGTCCAGGAAAGGTGACCGCTATCTTTACAGCAAGTCTCAAACTTCTAAATTGTCAGGGCAGCCAATGAACCAGCAGGGGGAACTAACTGCAGCGGATTGTTTGAAAGCACGCTGCCTGTTGTTCACACAGGAGGGTGACGACCACGCTGCACATTGGGAGTTTGTAGTCACTCTATTAAATAAGGGCTCAGAGAATGCAGACATTGGCAGCAGCAGCCACAGGTATGTAAAGCCCATCTCCAGGATACAAACCACAAACCTTTCATACCTCCCGGCCATTTTTCTTTCTCATCTTCTTCGGCTGTGGGGTAAGAAAAGGCTTGTCATAACCCCCATCTTTTTGGGGTTCACAAGAAACAATACATCCAATCATGTCATGGTATGTTAATTTCCTAGGTGGCCATTACTTGGGTGGGTCTGTGGGCGGTGTCAGGTGGCGTAATCTTCTCATCTGTCACCACCCCCGATACCCGTACACCATCTCCAGCCACAAACGGCTGTACCGCCCATGAACAATCTAAGAAATAAAAAAATGCACTACCCCTTCTGAGAAGCAGATCAAATCATCACCCACCAAGTATGTTACAAAAATAAAAATATGCAGCAGGCAAACGCTACTCCAACCAACAAGGATTATAAATCATCTCTTCAACTTCTTCCTGCCACTGCTCTTCTATATCCAATAGCACAACTGGTCACTTTAAACACTAAGGGCATGTTCACTCTCTCTGTACAGTAATATGTGTTGTCTTAGCTTGTAGCTGGTGTCTGCTGTGTTGCGGTGGTGCCTTGTGTAACGAGGGAAGGCAGTATTTAAATTTTTTTAAATTCTCTTATCTTTATTTGGAGTGTACAAAGTGCACACATTTATTTTTCCGCATGACTACGCTGTATATTGTACTGTGGTGCATTGACCTTCAGTGTGCTGCAGACAAATATGGTAAGTCCGAATTTTACTGTAGCCCACTGCACCGCACATCACACGGCAGTTGTGGTGTGAATAGGCCACCTAGAAAACAATTGTTTTCCGTCAATGCTGTATGTGTGAGGAGGGTTTTATAGTATTGCAGAGAAGCTTTCACATGCTTCTCTATAGCCTCAGTTATTGGCTGTTTTCTTGAGCCCCTGGTGCTGAATTGAGCAGTGAGGTAGCACAGGAAAAGTACATGCTGCTTGGGAGGGGCTATCAAAGCTAAACTCCGGGCCCAAAGGCTTTCATTTAAATGTATCTATTAATAGCAGGATATGCACTCACTGGCCACTTTTATTAGGTACACCTTGCTAGTACTGGGTTGGACCCCTTTAGTTTCCAGAACTGTTTTAATTCTTCGTGGCATTGAGTTAACAAGGTGATGGAAACATTCCTTAGAGAGTTTGGTCCATACTAACATGATAGCATCACACTGCTGCTGCAGATTTGTCAATGATGCGAAGCTCCACCAGCCTGAACCCGTTGATACAAGGCAGGATTAATCCATGCTTTCATGTTGTTTACATCAAATTCTGACCCTACCATCCAGGGGCATAACTAGAAATCACAGGGCCCCATAGCAAAATTTTGTATGCTGCCCCGTGATTGCTAGTCATGCCACTTGCGGAGCCCCAGCGTAGTGTGACCCTGCAGAGCCCACCATAGACTCTCTATAGTGGGCTCTGCAGGGTCTGAGATCTCTTACATGTCAGCGCCTCTGTGGTCGCCAGGCCCTGACTCCTCTGCTATCGACGGGCCCCGCCTTCTCTTACATCACTGGCCCCACCTGCTCTTAGGTCGCTGGCCAGTGATGTAAGAGGATGCGGGCCCCGCCTCCATTCCGAACACCGACCTCATCTGCCGCAGCGACTGGCTGTCACTGACACAGCTCTGCAGCGACTATGAGGGGAAATGCGCCGTGGCCACTGCTGAGCTGTGTCTGTGACAGCCAGCGGCCCTGGCCAGGCCCCCTTGTGTAGAGAAAGCAGCAATGCCTTATCTTGATTGCAGGATCTCCTGCACCAAGAAAAGGTTTCACACTGGATTGCTGCACAAATCTGGAAGAAATACACAAAGCTCACCGAGATTCGAGTAAGAATACACCTGACTCTTGTATTTAGACAATATTAGCTTATTCCAGAGTTCAGCTTTAAACCGAATGAGTGACGCACAGGATTTACTTTGAAAACTGGTTTGGCGTATTTTCTTCCAAAGTTTGCGAATATTTCCATTTCAGCTTTGCCTTTAGCAGTTTGCCTGGAGTTCTTCTTTAACTGACTTCCAATTAGCGAGCCTTCTGCTGTAATCTGTCAACTTGTGTTACTGGTGCTCACCAATAATATATTCAGAAAACAGAGAGTGGCATTAAGGACTCGTGAATAACCATTGGAATGGTAAGATACGTGTACCCCCCCCTCCCCTCCCTCTGCTCCCTTTCATGGTGCAGAACAGATAGATGTTTAGGCCTTTGTCACAAAGTGAATGAAGCCCTCTGATATCTGGGCACGTTTCTCCAATGCAGGCCCAGCAGCCAGGCCTCTTCCAAGTCCTTTCACTGTGACCAATGGGCCATATAGTGTGAATATGCAGTTTTGCACTTCAGATCTTCTAATAAATAATACAGCTGGACTCCATTTTATGGCGCTGAAACTGGAGCCACAATTAAAACAACATAACAAGCTCGGGTGGCTTTAATTTAGGTTTTGCAGAGAGTAGCGCTTTGTGACTGTGTACTTGAGCTCCGAACACTGGAAAGCAGCGCAGACCAAGAAACCGTTTATAGCTTTGCTTTTACATGCATTTTGGGTGATTTCTATCTAAAACCAGGTCGTTTATTTGGTAACTGTATGGGGTTAATACCCGTAGTAATAATAATATTTGGTATGTAAATGCATTTCTTCATTTTATGTGCCTTTTTTATTTATATGTTTTCCACATTAGCATGCAGACCAGTCTGCTAGCAGTTAGTGGCAGTTATACAGGTTTGGACAAACCAAAAGAAAGAAAATAGTATTGTTACTAAAAACATGTAATGTGTTTGCTAGAGTTAGGCTTTAAAGGAGAACTATGAGGTGAGTGATTTTCACTCAACCTCATAGTTCGAGCCGACGTGCGACAATTAAACTGTCGCACGTCGACTCAATAGATCGGGAAGTGAGCGAACACATACCATCGCTCGCTCACTTCTCGATCCTGCCCATGCCCCTGCAGAGAGCCGTGACTGTCACTCACGGCTCCCTGCAGGGATTCCCTCCCTCCCCGCTCCGATCATCCAGCGCTGACTGGAGGAACGAACGAGGGGAGGGGGCGGGTACAGCTGGCTCTGCCTCTAGATAGGCAGAGCCAGCTGTCAATAACGCAGCTGGGTGGATCTCGACAGTAATGTCGGGATCCGTCCTGACTGTGGCGGACTCACTATACCGCGAGCTGTAGCTGAGCTGTAGCTGAGCTGTAGCTGAGCTGTAAACTGAGCTTTGGGTCACGGGAGGACGCTAGTTTATGTTCTCCCGTGACCCTGAGGAGAACTATGGGGGAAAACAACTTACCCCATATTTCTCCTTTTAATCTGTTGCTTACCTACTCCATTTTACAAACGTAGATGCCCATGTACAGTAAGCAATCGCACGCAAGTATTCGCAGCAATTGAGATGAGTCTTACAAAGTTTTCCTTTAAAGTGTATTTCAAGACAACTATCCTATATTAGATATAGTAAGAAACAGATCATCTGTCAATTTTTATTGGTGTTGGTGCCCCTCTGCGAAGATATACTCATTTATCTTATTGATTTTTGTCACTTAAACAGAAAGTGAGGGAAAAACTTTTGCGTTGTCACCAGAGATAGAGGTGCTGGGAAAGTCCTCAAATGGGGACAAATGACAACTCTGTTAGGTGAGAATTTCATTCACTTCAGAGAAGCTTTCTCTTATTTCCTGTGCCCCCCCCCCCCCCCCCCCCCCCGGGGGGTGGGCACAGGCAGCACAGAATACCTGGATAATGGTTAACACTTCTCTACTGTGAAAGTTTAAAAAAACAACAACTTTACATACACTTTTATTTGTATTAATAACAACATTAAAGTGATATTAAAGTGAAAAAGTTTTTTTTCTTTTTTTACGGTATTTCAAATACTGATTTAATCACTTACAATGGATGCAGCTTTTGATGTTAATTAGCTTCCTGCAGAATCAGCTGGTACCCTGAGCACTGGCCCTGATATCCTGTTTTAGGGTAGCTCATTTCCCTTGTGGGGTCCCATAGAGCCACCCATGTGTGCTAGTAAGTTGTGTGTGTCTCCACAAACACACGGGCATAGCAAAGCAAGCCACTTTCTTCCTCCCTGCTTCCTCCTCCCTTCTCCATGTTAGTATGGAGACTGCTCTGTCCCTTGTGATCTTGTATTGGACAGGAAGTTTGGGGAAGTGGAGCTGAGAGAGTTGGAGCTGTGTGGAAATATAATCACTGTGCTTGGGCAAAATTTTAAAAGAGATACTTTGCTGGACAGTGTATATTTGTTTCATCTGGATTCATTATTGGAAAAAGTTTGAGCGTTTAAAGCTATTTTACGTTTCATTCCACCTTGGAGCTAAACTTCTGCAACATCAATTTTAAAACACAATTTTTAAACATGGCTTGATGGAAATAAAGGAACTTCCTGTTATTGGATAAAAACTGGCTTGCATTTGTGGCCCTATATTGTCACCCTGTCACATGTGTCCATGGTGGAGACTACAAACAGCCCTGGCAGCACGCATTGGACAAGCATGGTCCATCATAGTTGCCATCAACCTGGTCCAGATAAATGATACAATGGTACAGTTTATACAGCAGCACTAATATGAAAAAAAGGGGAAGGGGGAATAAAATAAGTATTTTATGTAAAACAAAAACATAACAATTGTGTATGATGCAATGTCTTTTAACAAATTGCTATGTAGCCATGGTTTAGCTCTACTGTAAAATGAGTAGTTTACAGCAAGACCAACCACATGGTGGCAGTGGTTTGCCTATCAATCTTCGCAGCCCAGAATGTTTGAGCAGAACTGTATAAAAAGCATCTTTCCGATCAGTGAATCTTCTAGTGCATGAACATTCAGGAGTGAGTTTCACTGCCTTACTTGATTTAAGTGTTTCTCCATCTGCATCAGTTTGAATGTGTATTCACTTGGGATGCTATGATGGCGTGCTAGGTATTTGTTAACCAGTAATAGATAACCAGCATTAATGTCGTATTAAGCAACCTGCAACCCAAAAGACTAGCGGTGCTTTGATATGCAAATATAGATTTCCTAAGGTCAGTTTCTAATACACTCCCTCCCACGCCTGGCTGTTGAGTATGATGGGGTGAACAGTAGCTAGGTACCAAGGTCTGTGTTTGCATATCAAGGAGCCCCAGATTTTGGGCATGTGCAAGAAGCCAACTAAAGGTACCTTTTTGGTTAGGAGGAATAAGATTCCTTGGTCCTGTAGGTTTCCTCCTCTCAATGCGATTGGTCCACCGAAACCGCTTCGGGGCCCGGCTGGTTACAGCTCTCTGACGTCATCACATACAATGCAGAACCGGCAGTCCTGCATCGTACAGGAGCAGAGTGTAGGCCCGCACAAATCCCAGGAGCATCGGGCAGTGGAGTAGAACGCCAACTGCCAAAGGAGCAAAAAATAAGATGAGTGTTTGTACTTATACCTGTCTCCCACCCCCCCCATCCAAATAAGCATTCAACACATGCAGTAGTGGGGGGACAGAGGGCACTGTATTATTAAACTTGACAGCAGCACAAAGTTGGGCTTTAATCATTTTGCATTAATTAAAAGCACCCCAAGTGAACCTCTTTGTACCCCACATTGAGACCATCAGCTCTACAAGTCACAGCTCTCTCATCAAATCACATGAGATTGACTACATAAGCAAATTCTCTACAAGTAGGAAAAAAGTTGTTCTGCCGCCTCTCCCAAGTCATATCACAGATCTGTGGTGCTCAGCAGGGTCTCTGCTTCACCCAGAGCAGTTGCAAGAATGGAAAGACCGGCACTCCGCAGGATCTTCTTCAATCATCAGCTTTATTTGTTATGGGATATAAACAGCAGCAGATACTTCTGACGTGTTTCTGCCCACAAAGGGCCTTAGTAGTAGTTCAAAAAGCGAATGTCCTGATTTTGAGAGAGGCTCTTTCATAAGTGGTGCCACTGGCCCCATTCTGAACTTTGGTAATGCCGGAGAAATAAATGAAAGTTATGAACGCATGTGATGTTTGGTCAATATTGAAGTAGAACTTCTACATCTGCTTTGACCATTGAGTGAAGCAGAAACAACATATATGGGTAGGGAGGCCTCAAATATTTTTACATACAGATCATCCAGTTTCAAGAAAACACTTTGCACCTTCAAGCCCACAACATGCTTCTTATGGTTAAAATTAAGTAAGTTGCATGCTTGTCATTGGTTATTTTTATCAGCTTTATTGAAACTATTATTATGTGTGTAAGCCTCTATTGTAAAAAAGAGTTCAATTGTATTTAAAATCAAAACTTTTTTTAGCTTTAGATATAGTGGGGAAGGATTAGACTTCCTGTCTGATTTTAATACCTTCGGAGGTGTTCCATTGGAGAGATTCCTGCACCTCCTGTTTAGTTAATAGTTTGTCCTTGGGACAGGAAGTCAGGGGAAATCCGCCTAACGGCAACACAGTCCAAAGTTTAAAAAAAAATGCTTTTTTTCTCCTCCAAGTTAAGTAGATGAAAGCTAGAACCCCGGTCATCTTTTTATTGTCTGTTTCGCTGTTGTAGACTTTCCCTCGCATTCCTGTCTGGTAAAACATTGTCCCCAGAACAGGAAGTGAGGGGAGATCTCTGAGCCCAAGATTACAGTAAAAACTGACAGGGTTTCTAAACTTTTACCCAAAACTTAAAAAAGAAAAAAGATTTGGGCTATAGCTACACTTGAAATATTTCCTCACCATGCTCCAATTCTAAATGTAACTTTTATTTTCATTTTCTGCTCTTTTTTTTCTGCTTCTTTTTAAACCTTAGTGAGCCATTTTGGCAGCTTTGTCAGCCTTGGAATGCACACTCCCATCTGGTGCTATAAATTGATGTGCACCTAAGCAATTTCAGCTTGTCAGTTTATAGTGAGGTATGCTGTTGGTCCATCCTCCTTGGGCACTGCCCACAACCCCTGTAATAGACAGTTGTCAAAGCTTTAGAGCATGCACGAGCGGTGTAGCTAGGACAGAAAGTTAAGAAGAGTGGGATTCAGATTGAAATTCTCAGATCTTGTTAAGATAATGTCCTGTAGTTTTGATTTTTGGGAAAATGGTTTAATTATACATTAATGGGCCTATAGTTGTTTTCAGTTGCCTTTTAGTAACCCGCAGTTCCTAGAACATGTCTGGCAGGGTTTGCTGGAATGAATGGTTCCTCCTTAGTTGGTTAATTTGAGCAAGAAATAATGGGGGGTGTTTCCATTTTTTCATACTGTTTTTTTTTTTGTCTTTAAATCTGGCATTTTGGCCTTGCACACAACCCTGGTGGAAGCCTCCGGTGGATACATGAAGTTCCATCCTTAATGCCACGCCGTCCCCCTGAATGCCCGAACAATATCTTGTTTCTTTAGTGGCCGTTAGATGTGAATTTGGAGTGGGGCAGCTCTGGCATCTCTTCAAAACAAACTAGTTATCCTCATGAATTGATTTCATCAAACATTACCTAATATGTTGTCGATGGCAGGCTCGCAGCGGGAGCTGCCTGTGATAACTGGTTTTCTTTGACATAAGTTGTTAGGCAGGGGTCACTCTGCTAGAATAGGTCTGAAGAATACTTGTGCACTGGCAAAGGCGACTGAATCTTTGATCACATTTGTTCGGCACATCAGTCTGGCATTGTGCTTTATACCAACACAACACTATAACAAGAAGGGGCTTTTCAAGCTCTCGATCGGCCTGGAATGTTATTGAATTGGGCGCAGTTGCCGCTAAGTTAATAGAAGAGGCAAACACTGTTCATTTCATAATGCACCGTGTTGTGATTTCCAGCTGAGAAGAATGCAGAGAATCCCAGGCTCTTGGTGATGTTATTTTAGGCCTTCCATCGCTTGCACTGCTGGCCCAGAAGCAGTGCAAGCTTCTGGAATGATTATGTACCAATCAAGAAGTTTACATGTTTGTCTAATATTGCAAATGTTGCTGAATGTAGACTTTTTTTTTTCTCTTTGTTTTGTATTTAATTTTTTTTATTTAATAAGAAAAGAAATCTAGATAGTCCCCTAGCCAAGATAATCTCTACATGTAAATTTGCCCCTTGAAAAAAACCCTCTGCGTCTGTGCATTTTCCTAGCAAATTTAAAACCCGAACTATGTTTTCTCCAGGTTTTTGATAGGGTTAGCAATCCCCCAATACTATCAGGTTTTTATTTGTTGTGTGTCCCAGTTAGGACATTAGAGGTTCCCATTAGATTTACCCTCGGTTTGTCCTGGTATTCCCCATCTCAGACTAAAAATGAGGGCAAATCCAAAATTGACAGTATTCAAGGGTAAATCTTTCAATGGAAACACTAGTTACAGTGACAACGAAGAGGTCTTTTATCTCACTTTGCAGAATCTCCTCTCACTTCCTGAGAAGTCACGCCAAAGCGGTGCTTTTCATTGACTTTTCAACAGTGCGATTGTTGAGTGTCCAATGCATGGGCAGATCAAGCTTTCAATGCTCCTTCATGATGGTTACTTTTGGCTCTCTGCAATAAGGTTGTTCTGTGTTTCACCCATGTTGGTGGCCAAATCTAACGGCTATGGATTTTCAGCTCTAACAGCCTTCACACCATTCCAGACAGACAGACACACACACCCCAACATATCGGCCGCCGAAACATATCGGCCACCGAAACATATCGGCCACCGAAACATGTCGGTTGAAAATGCCATTTTTCTGCCGATACAGCGGCGCATCCCTGCTTTCTTTCCTTGGGAAGAGAGAAAGTGTCAGACGGGAGAGCGCTGCGAGCTGTGAGCGGCCGTCGTCTCCTTCCGCACCGCTCAGCCTCCTATCACAGTCCGGCAGACTAGTGTGTGGGGTGGAGACAACCAGCACTGTCACAGGAGGCTGAGCTCTCCTCCCCGCACCGCCTCCTGTGACAGCGTGTCAGGATGGAGAGCAAGAGCAAACACTCAGTGATTGCTGAGTGTTTGTACATAATGTTTGTAGAGTATGTTTACTATATCCTCAATTATGAATGAATGGGAAGTGATCTACATCACCTCCTGTTCATGATTGTGGTTATAGTAAACACACAATGTTCTCAAGTTATGAATGAACAGAAACATTCAGTATAGGCTTTCTGTTCATTGATAACAGGTGATGCAGAACAAAAGATTGTTTGGTTTTAAAGATTAATTTAAATTTTTTTTTTGGAAGTATGCTATTGGTAATATAAAAATTAGATCCCTTTTAATTTTGATGCACTTTTTTGAAGACACGATGGCAGGAGTTTGTTTAAAGAACTCATTATCAGTCTGATTAAAATAAAGCTATTTAAAATAAAGCTGTTATCTATTCCAAGTCTTTTAAACCAGTATTAGTGGAGAGCTGCTGGCTCCTATGAAGAGGATTGGTGTTAATCCCTCTTTCGAGCACTGATTGCCGGAAACTAATGAAATAATGGGAGATGGCCATAGAAGGTGCTTCACAGGTGTGCACCAGGGACAAAAACATATTGAGTTGCTGGTATTTCCATTTCTCATATTTCTTTGATACAGTATGAAAGCTGGTTAGCAGCAGCTGATGAGGTGTAACGCAATCCTGCTCATAGAATTAAGATCATGGCTGGAAACACTGACATGGTAATGGGTATATTCTCCTGCGCAGTTTCAGTTAAAGTAGAAATGTTCTTAGTTCTCAGGTAAGGTTTAGTTTCCTATGAGTGTCCTGATGAAATAAGTTCTTCTAGAATTACTTTGAACTGATTCCACGTAGTCAGAATACTGGTCTTTAGGTGATTTAGAGCCTTTAGCTCGTTTTAAGTAAAAAATAAATAAATATGTAATCAGATATACATTGTAGGAACAGCCACTGTCTTTAAAATCTTACCTCCCTTTTCCTGGTACAGAAGATGTACAGGGAATGTAAATAAGGCTGCTATTCACTGCTGTCAGTAAGTCATACAGAGATGGTTGGACAAGCCCTCTCCCATCTTTGAGAGAAAGCCTATGATGAGGGGTGTGGCTGTTAGTTATCTCTGCCAGCACAGACCACGGGGGTGCGAGGACAGGAAGCTGCATTTGAAAACAGTATTTGATAGCTTTTCCAAGCAAAAATCAGTCACAGATCATAACTTGGGGGTACAGTACTATAAAAAGTTATAAAGGTATGTGACCTCAATTGGAATTTAAAGAGGCTTTTTCAGGATGGAAAATAGCTGTTGGCGGCTTTAATAGGCAAGCTATTCCATTAATTAGGGACCACTTGTTGGTGCCCGGGAAATGACTTCACTGGTAGGGGATATAGGTTCAGATTGGCTACCTTAAAACACGATTTTGGCCTTTGCACACAAATTCCTTGTATTGTAAAATACTCTCTTTATCGTTTGTGGGTTATAGGCATGTTATTACAATAAAGCAAATGGTGTGCATCTTTGAGTACTTGATTTGTCTGAATAGATATCATCTGTCCTGTGAGTTGGCCCCATTTTGATACTAATGTATTCAGAACTTAATTGGAGTTTATTTTTGTACTCTTTGTATTTTGGTGATTTTTATTAGGGCTCACAGTCTTCTTTTTTTTAATTATTTTGTTTACACCCAGTGAAATGGCTGTCCCTCCCCTGGGTAATAAACAGGAAGATTTTTATCTTTATTGGAAGTAACATTGATGTGGATGACCAATGAATTATGATTTCCAGATTACTGGGTTTCAAGGAGTTGGAGGGCCTACTCCAAAGTGATGTGTTATTAATCTAGGCAGACAGACACTAACTTGTTCTTCATGTGTACCCAGGAAGGCTTTCACAATGAAATGGTCATATCATTTCTATCAGTGAATGGCCTATGGCTTTTTATTCTCTAGGGTCAAGAAGGACTATATTGGTTGACCTTTCTCTACATACAAGCACTTCATTGAACTCTCCTCTGTAAATACTCTCATCTTCAAGGCTTTTCTGTGAAGCTGGGCAATTAACACACATCCAAGCAAGCTAGCCCACTGACAGCTACAGATAAAGTGAAAGTTTACCTTTTCACCCTATAAAAAAAAAAATCATAGATGCTTTCTATGTTCTCATACATTTTCCCTGTATTATAAATTGACAATAGCTTTTATTTTATTTCCTTTTTGGTACTGTATTGTAAAGTTCCTCTAAAACTGGGGTTACATGGCTAGATGCGAAGAACACTTCCATTACTTCCAGAATATTTTCTGTTCTCCGATCCCTCAAGACCCAGGCCTCTTCTATCCTAACCTATCCATGTTTAGGTGATACTGACAATCTTGTGACCAGGGATGCACCTATACCATTTTTTCCAGACCGAGTATGAGTACCAATACTTTTCCTCAAGTACTCGCTGATAACAATTGCCAATACCTTTTTTTTATTATCATGTGACAGTTTTTCTAAAACAATACAGGCACATTTTTTTTTAGGACAGTGGTGGAGCACCAGGGCCTAGTCACAGCTGCAACTGCTGTGACCCTGGTAGTTCTGCCACTGACTCCAAGCTGTAGAGGGACTACAAATCTTAGCAATACATTATACAGCAATGCAGAATACCGCCAATTATAGAGGACTACAAATCCCAGTAATACATTACACAAGAGTGCACAATGGCACCAGCTATAGAGGATTACAAATCCCAGCAATACATTGTACAGCAATGCAGAATACCACCAACCATAGAGGACTAAAAATCCCAGAAATCCATTATACTACAGTGCAGAATACCTCCAATACAGACGACTACAAAACCCAGCAATACATTATACAGCAATGCAGAATACCACCAGCTATAGAGGACTACAAATCCCAGCAATGCAGAATACCACCAGCTATAGAGGACTACAAATCCCAGCAATGCAGAATACCACCAGCTATAGAGACTACAAATCCCAGCAATACATTATGCAGAAATGCAGAATACCACCAACTATAGAGGACTACACCAGGGATGTGCGACATCTCAGGAGGCTGTGGAAGCCTCGCCAGGGTTGCGTGGGCGTGTGCCACCAGTGCTGCGCGGGCGACTGGAAAAAGGAGAAAATGTGTGGCCAAACCAGCGCTATAAAAGACAGCCGCCTCAGGTCCCCAGTAAGCAGGGAACCTCATGGCACCTGCTCCTGTTTAAAAATTCAAAGCGCCAGTATCGGCGCTTAGTATTGGGGCATTTTCACGTGTACTGGTGAAAATGCCCAGTATCGAAATCTGTGCATCCCTACTTGTGACTTTTTAAAATTTTTTTAACTTATTGAGAAATTATCTTTCGGTTCCTTGTACACAAATCTCTTTCTTTACGATTTGCCACATTATGTATACTGGTTTTAATTTTGCCCTTTTAAAATCCCAATAAAAGTTTTTGAAAATGGCTGCTGTATAGGATATTCAGTACTTCATCAACCTGTTGTAATCTCCTGCACACCACTGCTCAGACTAGGAGAGAAAGGGACAGCACTATGGGCCAGTCAGGTGCTCTATAGTGCAAGGAGGGAAATATGATGTAACTGAGAAAATGATAAATACCTAGTCTGGCTGTCGCCAGGGAGAAGAAATAAAATGAATCTCCCCAATGGGTACACATACTGTTCTAACCCGTCCCTTCTCTATCCAAAACATTTTGGTTGGAATTCCAGGTTAAAGTTGCCCTTTATGGGAGACGATTAGGTAATGGGCAAAATGTATGTGGTATAAGGCAACCTTTTGTGTTTCTTTGAATTTTCGATCTGTCTGTTTCTACATTCCTGTGCTTCTAGTTTGCATATAATTTAATCCAGAATCCTTTGTGTCTGATGATATTTTTTTTGTGATTTTTATACCATATTGCTTTGTTTTCCCTATAGGTAAAAAGGAATGTTTATGACCTCACAAGTATCCCTGTTCGCCACCAGGTGTGGGAAGGTTGGCCACCATCAGCTCAAAATGATTCTGTAAGTTGCTTTTTTTATAAGACAGTATTATACTAGTAATACATTGTTTGCCATGTTCACCATCAGTTGCAGTAGAAAGATGAACAATTAAGTAGTCTCCTCCTTTACTGGCTGACTAAATTTAATTTGCAAGTGGTTCTCATCCGGAGATTGTGTAAGTCTTGAAGGTATGCTGAGGCATCAGCTGAGCATCTTTTTAAGGAAAGAAAATGAAAATGTGGTGCATCCCTGGTTTCTCTCCTCGTCGGTTGATGCTCTGTGTCCCCTCTTGACACAGAGCAGTGCCCAGCGGGAAGGCGAGAAACTGTCAGGAGGCCGGGCAGGGATTAGAACACTGTCGGTTTTCTCACAGGAGGCCGAGCTTTCCTCCCCACACCTCCCGCTCAGCCTGTCGGAATGGAGAGCGGCTTACAAGTACTTAGCAATCGGCTGATCGCTGAGTGTTTTTCAATAATTGAGGACAAATCATGTTTACTGTGTCCCCAATTATGAATGAACAGGAAGTGCTCTACATCACTTCCTGTTCATTTATGATTGTGGACATAACTCATATTATAGCCACAGTAAAAAGAGGCTGTATCCTCAATCTCTATCTGTGTCTATCAATCTCTATTTCAAAAGGGAAATATCGGGTTTAGATCCCGGATATTGCCCCAGACAGTAAAGTAATAAAAAGAAATACAAATAAAGAATTAAAGCAATGCTTTTAAAAAGGTTAGAAAAAATAGTTTTCAATTTTGTTTTGGCCTGACAATAATGTTTTAGAAAATTCAATTTCCTTGCACGTCTAATTTTTAGGTATGCTGTGGGAATGGGAACACATAATAAATATTTAGTAGGAGGGTTTCTCTAATTTGGCTGCAGGGGTGGAAATACACTTAAAGGTGGTTTAAAGCGTGTCTGACTGATAATGTATTTGCTCCTTTTGGTCCCAGTACCAGCTCATAAAGGCTGCCGGTAGAGCTCATACTCCCACATCCAGAAGCACAGTCACTCTTTCCAAAGGGGATACAATTGGGTCAAGAACGGGGCTTGCTCTCAATGTCATTTGGACCAGAGGTCAACCTCGGCACTCCAGCTGTGGTGAAATTACATATCTCATCATGCCTCTGGGAGTCATGCTGGTGGCTAGCAGAGTCTTGTAGTGCTTCACGGGACCACAACAGCTGGCGTGCTGAGGTTGCCTAACCTTGATTTAGATTCTTGATGAATTAGTCAAAAACAAGAGGGGTGCAATGCGAGAAGAATGAAAATAATAATACATAAATTATCCTTTTTTTTAAATCTAAATAAAGGCTGGTGGCCAAAAGTGTTTCAGGGTTTTCTCTTCTTCAGATAATAGTGTTCTGCTTAGAAAACCTGTGTAATGATAACCCCTGCCCCTGGCAGATTCTGACACTGTTCAGAGGTTGTTTGGAGAAGTGCAGATCCATTGTATGATGTGTGCTATGGAAACTACTGAAAATCATTGGCTACCAACTTTTCATAAAGATAAGAAAAGTTTTTTTTTTAATTTAACCGCCATACCGATTCATTTTTCTAATGCCCCCACTTCTTCAACAGAAGGTTTCTCCATTCCTGGTACTCATCTAAAACCATTCTTTTATTGGGAATGAATAATCTAGAAAACTCATCAAAAGAAGCACAGAGCTTTACCTGCAGGATGAAAAATAAGATTACAAAATATTAAAATGCAATATTGCATGTTTACCGAAGTAAAAAAAAAAGTTTGACGATGTATTTTTTTAAATTTTTGCACGGTTCATAATAATAATTTAAAAAACATATGCAAATCATTATGCACATGCTAACATCCAAAAATATTCAAGAGTGTGCACACAGATTTGGATGACGCTTGTTATACTGGTACATCTATGTGGACTTTTGAAAAGTAACAAGTTTCACAAAGGGCTGTAAAAGGTGGCTCTCCCATAATTCTTTATAGTTAACCCTGAAATATTGCTAAAAAATAGGGTGTGAATTACACATTCTATACAACCACTATGTGCGAGGTTTTTTAGGTGATTTACAGGTTTATTTATAAATGTTTTCACATAACTTATACCCAAGATTCACACATTTTCTAATCAGATTCCGTTGGAAAAATGGGTGAAAGTTGTTTGAATCTTGTATGAAAACATTATAGGTAGTAACTGTTATGCAATATGAATGTTAGCTCATTGAAAATACATTTTATGTTCAAAGTATCTTAAAGCACATTTATGTTCTATGATATTAGCAAAACCAATGTTTTATGTAAAATTTGGTTAGAACATCAAATTGAAATTATTTGTAGATCTGATTCTGAAGCTCTGATTTGCAGGTATTCTGGCAAAATGTATGGCTTTATGTGTGCAGTAACATCGTTTACATTTCTGCTCCATGGGGCTGGATCCTATTGAAAGACTAAGTCATCGTCTTTTTCATATGCATCAGTCTGTCTCATCTAAACTTCTAGCTTAAAGAACATCTCCAAAAAATGGAGCTTACCCTCCCCGTTCCATACATATATTCAAGTCAGGCCTTTTTTTCCATAGGCCTTTAAACATTAAATTTGTATGTTCTCCCTGTGCTTGCATGGGTTTCCACTGGATACTCCGGTTTCCTTCCACACTCCAAGACATACTTGTAGGTTTAACTGGCTCCTGTCTAAAGCGGCCCTGTGTGCATGCGAGATAGGGACCTTAGATCGTAAGCTCCTTGATCACAGGAACTGATGTGGTTGTGCAACTGTGTAAAGTGCTGCGTAAATTGTAGGGCTGCAGCTAATGATTATTTTAATAATCGATTAGTTGCCGATTTTTTTTTCAACTAATCGATTGGTTGCATAAAAAAAAACCTCTTCCCCCCCCCCCCCCCAACTGATAATGAGAATAGTTGCCAACTATTCTCACAATCGATTATCGATTTAATCGATTAGTTGTTGGAGCCGTGGTAAATTGTCGGCGCTTTATACATACCTGTAATAAATAAATAATGCTGAATGCCAGGTTTTGGGGACCCCCTGGCACTTTCCAAGGCATACAGTAGGACAGGCAGTTGCAGGCACCTCTGGCTACCTATTTTTCATTTATATATGTTGGCGAAAGCCTTTTCTTCAAAATGTACTCTCTTCCTCATCTGAATTCTGCATGATTGGCTTTATAAACTTCTGCATCACCACATGCTTAGTTGATCTTGTTTGATCAAGGACTAAGCTCTGTTTTCATTGCAGCACTCTGGTGAACACACATTCAATGGCGTTTTTAGGTCTAGTTAAATCTTTTACACACGAGAACAGTTTTAAAGCCTCTGCAACTGCATCTACAGTGGTGATATGTAGATCACTGCGGGGGACATTGTTACAGAGCGACCTGCTTGCGTTTTGTATAGTAGATGCCTGTTGGAAATAGTTAGTCTTTATATATCCAGTTGAGAGCAGTTCCTGGCTCCCCACATGAGTCTCCTGCAGATGAAGAATTATCCTCCTGGATCAGCAGTTGTAACTCTAACCTGCAGATCTTGGTGACATGTGAATGTCACTTACATTCTGGCTGGGTGTGATGACAGTGCACTGTTGAACAGAAGAAATGTAATCAGGTGTTCTTAACACTCTGCTCTGTTTGTGGCAATTTTCTTTTATTAAGAAGAGCTGCGTGAGATGCCCAGACATGAACGTACATTGCTGCTAATGATGCAGTTTGGAAGTTACAGGACTTAATAACCAGTTGGTGCTCAAACACAGGTAGATTATATCTGGTAATTGGGAACGACCGTCTCTGCCGATAACTATCCATTTGTATGGGCCCACATCACTATTCGAGCCAGTTGTCATATGATGTGGCTGTATGATACGATGGTTCAAGGGGCATCTCGCTAGCTCTAAACTAATTGCTCCTATTGATTCCTAAACAGTAAGAGTGATCGAGACCCACCTGGTTTGCACATGCCTCTGTGGTTTAATTGTCCATATGATTTTTTGTTTGTTTGAATGCCAGTGAATAAATTGCAGATGTGTAAATTGTACAGTCCAATTTATCTGCATGAAGGTGCACATTTGTGCAGTAGCTCTGTATGTATGCTACTATGCGAAATTTGTGGATTACTCTTTATCCTGAGATGAACGGTGCCATGCAGGCTCTGCCCTGTTCTGCCTTTTCCTGCTGTATCCAACATAGAAGGGATTGGTTGGGAGTGGCATTAAATCTGAGGGACTGCTATGGTCCGGATAACTTGAAGAACTCAAGGTTAATTGGTGTTGGTATAGCAGTTAAAGTTTACCCTTTGAGGGACCTTGGTTGTAGACTTCTAATGTAGAAGAAAAGAAGCACCAGAAAATGATGAGCCATGTTGGTTTATGCAACTAAGATTTTTTTAAAATTATTATAATTGATCTATTTAGATGCCAAATGCCTAATTGCTGCCTCACTATTTCACTAAATTGAGACTTATATACTGAAAATGCAGACAAAGTACACAGAAATGTTTTCTGCACCACCTGTACATTGCTGATTTAATAACTCTCCTGTACATTCAAGCCCTGAACAAGGGGGATTCTGTTACCCCCGAAATACACTGACAATTATTATTTAAAATGGCCAATGTACATCCAACTGCCATCTTATGTCTATGGCCACCTTAGAGTAAAACTAAGATGTGTGTAGCCATCCTCCTTAATCGCTGAGAAGATCCAAATGAGGAACCAATAATACTTATCTTCCTATTAACTAATAGTTGTGCTTCATATGTTAGTCATGAGAATGTCATGGTCTGGTTGGGGGAACAGACACTGCACAGATCCAGCTGACCCCCAGTTAGGAAGGGTACAGACAAGGTATTTGGGGTACTTGACTTGCCTCAGAAACTACATCAAAATAGTTAAAGCGCATGTAAACCCAAAAACAAACATGCAATACTGTATATTGCAGCTCACCGGTCATTAGATGTGGTGGCTGCATGAATTTTTTTAAGCTGTTTTTTTCTTTACCTGGTGATTCTGCCAGTAACACACTTCCTAAAATACCAACACTCACTCTTCAGGTCAATAGAAAAGGATAGGACTACAGGAATATTCCCCTTCCTCCGTATAACATAAAAGGGACATGATTATGTAGCCCTTAGAGATAACTGAGAATAATGTAACTGATAACAGAGGAGCTAGAGAGCAGGTGACGGGGTGGATCCCGACAATATTGTCAGGATCTTTCCCAGCCGCAGTGCTGCTCTGTGCTGTCAGCATATAATTTGCAATAGCCCGCTATTTGCTGGGTTTTGGGGTCACAGGAGGACATAGTAAATGTCCTGCTGTGACCCTAAAAAGAACTATGGCAAAAAAAAGTTTGGCCATAGTTCTCTTTTAACAAGCCAACAGGGACCAAGTAAGCACGTTTGTTAGGTTTTACATAACCTTTCATGTTTAATGTAGGGATGCACCGATACCGGTTTTTCGGTATTGAGTACCACATTTTTTTTTCGTCAGTACTCGCCGATACTGGATACTGGAAGTCCCATTAAGGAAGCTGGGAGGCGTGTAATGACTCGCTGCCCTGCTTCCTAATTAGCCGAGAAGCCAGGAGACATGTAATGACTCGCCACCCGGCTTCCCAATTAGCAGGGAAGCCTTCTCCATGTTCCCTCATCACCAAGTGACGAGGGAGCATGGAGTCGGCTTCCCGACCAATCAGGAAGCTGGAGGCGAGTCATCACCGGCCCCCCAGCTTCCTGAGTGGCCCGGAAGTTAGCTCAATGCTCCCTGGTGTGTAATGACTCGCTGCTCGGCTTCCTGATACCGGAAGTTCCGGTATCGGGCTAGGCATTGGAAGCATTTGGGCGAGTACGAGTAAATACTCGGTATAGGCGCATTCCTAGTTTAAAAGCTCTGCTATTTAAAACTATGTTTAGCTTTTTTTTTTTTTTTTAATTGATAGAACCTAGTGTAGTTTGATGCCTGTTTTTTTATTTTCCCCTCTATGGTTTGTCACTTTGTGTTTTGAGTATACGGCTATTGCTTCATCTCCTTAGTATGTAATTTACTTTAAATGTATGTAATAAATGTGATAATAAGAAGGGTTTTTTTTGTCGGAAGCCATTTAAGAAATTAACTGTGACTGCATTCCACTTCGGAGATGACGACCTACCTTTTTTTTTCTGCGGTGAAATCTGGTGCTCTGCAAGACTTGTCAATAACACATCTTCTCCAGGGGGCTGCGGTGGGGGCACAGCTAAAGAATGTTTTCAAGCTGTGATAGTAAAGCTGAGATTCACACAGAGGACAAACCCCCAGAAATCTCATTTTGCACATTAACAAGGGCACTTTTTGGTTTATTTAGTGCAGGAATAATTTTAACACTGTGAATTAATATGCCTGGTCTAATTAAAGAAGATGTTTATTTTAATCCCTGTAGACTTATCACTTTTTGTAGCCAACTCATTGGCAGTGCCGAATGAAGGCTCTTGTAATGCATTTTTGCAATTACACATGGAAGAAGAAAAAAAAAGAGAATCAGGTGAACGGTGTTATTGTAGCATGTGCTATAATTATCCCGGATAGCGCAATTGTTTTCAGCACTTTTTAAATGTTTTTGTTTCTTTAACTTGATATCTTAATCCTATTATATCATCACAGCTCAGTAAGGTATCTGCTACTGTATCCTGTAAGTTTTCAGTACCTGTTTTAAAGTGAACCTGTCAACAAGAAACACAAACTGAAATAAATGCTCCACAGCAGATCTGCCTATTAATTTTTTCATGTCAGTATTATGGAAGTAAAAGTATTACGTTCATAATACTGTATTCTTTTTGTCTTTGTCATTTTTGGTATTATTGCTAAGGAGTGATGGTAGAGGGTAAAACTAAGACCTAGTTACCCCCCACAACCTTGGATCAGGTCATTTTCTACTTCATAGTGTTGCAGCCCATACAAGGCCAACTGGCATTTTAGTCTTCTGGGAACCAACTGCTTATGGAGCACTGCACATTTATTGACTTCTGCCCATAGAGCATGAGTCAGCCTGCCTTACTGTGTATGCATTTAATAAGGGGGGGGGGAAGGAAGGAGCCTTCAAAGGTAAACCTGTCCTTTACGGTTAAATGTATTGATTTGTTTGGGTTAAAAGAAAACTATGGGGTAAGTGTTTTTCACCATAGTTCTCTTGAGTGTCACAGGAGGACATATACTAACCTCCTCCCGTGACCCAAACCTCAGTATAATTGCCTGCGATATAGTATATATTGCCCGGGGTAGCCACACTGCAAGGGTTAAGTTCTATTCTTCCCGGAGTTCTTCTTTGAAGCTGATACAGATTATCAGAGTAGTAAATCAATTTATCAGTGAGAAGTTGAGTGTTCTGGAGGGCTAAGCCTTGACCCAGAATCCATGATGCAGGTTAGTTTGCTTGCCTTAGATTTGCAGGTCAGACAATCTTATAGCTCAGCTTTTTCAAGGACAACAATGTGACCCTGGTACATCTTCTCTCCTGGCCTTTTAAAGTTCACGCAGATATCCATTAAACGAGAAGGTGGCCTGTAACTTATGCATAGATTAGAGAATCTCTAATATGACTTTTCTTCGCCAATGATCCCCCTGTGTAGGGGCGACATTAAATGGTACTTATAAAAAACAGCTCTAGTTTTTTTTATGCGTTTTACTATCTGGTTCCTTGAGTTTAAACATGGCCTTAAAAATATAGGTGGAAAGGTATGATTTGATCTGTCCATTAAAATATTATTATACAGGATTTATATCGCACCAACAGTTTGCGTAGCGCTTTACAATATAAGGAAGACATTACAATACAATTAAAGACAAGATGGTAAGGAGGGCCCTGTCCCTGAGAGCTTACAATCTAATAGGGAGGGGCAAGTGATACATGAGGAGGTAGCTGTGTGGGGATGAATTGTTTGAGAACGTGATGGTTGAGTGGAAAGTTTGAGGTGGGATATTAAAGAAGGGTTAGGGCTTTTTCCCATAGTTCTCCTTAGGGTAACGAGGACACAAACTAGCGTCCTCCCGTCACCCTAAGCTCAGTATACCGCGATTTACAGCTCGCGGTATACTGAGACGCCACAGTATGACGCAAGCTACAGCTCGCGGTATACTGAGACGCCGCATCTGAAGCGGATCCCGACAATTATGTCTGGATCCGCCCAGCTGCGTGAGTGTACCCACCCCCGTCCGTTCTGCCAGTCAGCGCTGGCGGATCGGAGCGGGGAGGGGGGAATCCAGCCCCTCCCCTGTCACGGCAGAGAGCTGTGACAGGATCGAGAAGTGAGCAAACGCCGGTATGTGTTCGCTCACCTCCCGATCTACTGAGCCGACCTGTGACAGTGTCATTGTCACAGGTTGGCTAGAACTATGAGGTGAGTGAAAAGCACTCACCTCATAGTTCTCTTTTTAATGATGTCTTCTGGTCATATTTTAAAAATCGAGTACACCCACTTATTTTATTTCCTGTTACAATGCCACTAGTTGTAAACTTTGCTCCAAATTAAAATATATTTATTCCTTTTATATGTCAGGCTCTTTTTATTGCCAATTTTGCAATTATACCAGTTTTGGCTTGTTTTCTAAGCTGTCAGTAGAAAGATAGGACGTTGTAATGTAATACCAAGTCTTATATTTATACACTTCTATAATCCTCCTGTTAGCATTTAGAAGTGTGCATTATTGGCCTTTAAAGCGCACTGATGTACCAGGCAAGATCTGGCTTAGAAAACAAACAATTTTAAGTTCTAGCCTTCCTTATCAGATTTCCTAAAATGTAAGCCTATTTGCAGAGTAAAAGTTTTTCTGAAAGGAACCTATTCATGAGAGAAGCTTGGAGGCTGCCATTGCTAACTTCTCATTCTGTGAATGCTGGTTGCTTGGCTGTCATTCTGACCATCTTGCTGGTAACTTTTCTCCAACTTTTCCGATTTTCATATTTGTTCTGATTTAGTGACTTGGAAAGTATTGACATCAGTGTGTATAACAGCGAGACAAGTGCTACCTTTCCTTTCACTAGTGAATGTCATGGCTTTAGGGGCTGGTCAACCTTTTAGTACAAAAACAAATCTAGCATTCAATAAGGATATATGACTTGTGTAAATGTAAAATAGCTCTTAGCAAAAAATCTTCTATAATGGAGGCTTTTGTTTTACCCCTAATGGTTAAAGGGAAAGGCTTCAATCTTGCAGTGTTTAGGTTTTCATGTTATCATTCACTTAGCCAGCATCCATGTTCTTTATGTTGATGGGTACCTTGTACCCATCTCATCATGGGATATGGTTTGATCTATGTTCCCTGCATGCATTTCAAGGCTTCACTTTTAGTTGTTATTGAGGTGTTCCTTTTAAATTGGAGCCAGCGGGATTGAATCATTCAAATCCAGGAAGAATTTATGGGTACAAGTTGGAATAGATGCAATGATGGCACTGGAATTCGGGAAGCAAGGAGGATGCAAGTGGCAACTTAAGCAGAGACGGACTAACCTCCTAAGGCCCCGTTCACATTAAGCGATTCGCAAATCGCGCGTTTGTCGTGCGATTTGCATTTTGCGCGATATCGCGCAAATGCTTGCATCAAAAACCATTGAATTGTGGCAAAATCCACTCCAAAAAGGGCCCTGCTGTAGCGACACACGGCCCGCGACAGCAGGACCCTTTGCCACATTGCAAAGCATTGAAGAGCGATATCGCGCGGTAAATAGCCGCGATATCGCGGGAATGACTGCGCGATAAATCGCTCAATGTGAACGGGGCCTTAGAGTGCAGTTCTTTTTTTACGTGTGTGTGTATTTATTTGTGTATGTGTGTATATGTATGTGTATATATATGTATAATACACACATAATATTTATATGTATGTGTGTGTATGTTAGGGATGCACCAATGCAGATACCGGTATCGGTGCCAATACTGAGCATTTCCACGAGTACTCATGAAAATGCCGTGAAACTAAGCGCCCATACCAGCGTTTTACATTTTTAAACACAAGCAGCTGCCGTAAGGTCCCACGCTTGTTGGGGACCACGCTGCACTGCTTACAGTGCCGGCCGCACATTTACTACTCCTTCCTGTAAATCCTTACCTCTGGACTCTTGGTGAGATGTCACACAGCTTTGTTGATGCCGCACAGCCCACCAGACAGACTCAATGATGTTGAGAACAGGGTCTGCAGATGTCTGCAGCAACAGTGAAGCATGGTGGAGGTTCCTTGCAAGTCTGGGGCTACATTTCTGCCACTGCAGTTGGAGATTTGGTCGGGTTCAATGGTCTCCTCAATGCTGAGAAATACAAGTAGATGCTTATCCATCATGCCATACCATCACAGAGGCGTGTGATTGGCCCCACCTTCATTTTGCAGCAGGACAAAGACCCCAAACATACAGCCAATGTCATCAAAAACTATCTTCAGAGTAAAGAAGATGGTTTGGCCCCTATAGCTCTGATCTCAACATCGAGTCTGTCTGGTGGGCTGTGTGGGGTCTGCCATAATATAATATAGACCATATTTCCTAGCACTGCTTTCCCTCTCACAGCATTAGGGCTTGGTGAGGCGGTGCATGACAAACCCCTTAATAAACAAGCTCATAGTTTTGTCTATTTTTGGTGAGACCATGTTTTGATCATGCCCATCACCCAGGTTTGCCATGTCATGCTATAGCCTAAGTAAACATAGCATACGTGAGGGTGACGACGCCACCATGGAAGCAGGCGAGCATTGTCCCTCTACGCAAGGAAGCGACATGCACCAAGCTGCACTGGCAGTGTACTTGGCAGGGAGGGCAGAAGAAAGAAAGACAAGGACATATATAATATATATTTTTTATAATTCACAATATATGGATGTTAATTGTTTTATATATTTCTACTTTAACATCACATATTTTGCAGAGTTGCATTTTTGGAATGTTTAATTACACCATAATATTAAACTGGAATCTCCTTATGAGTATAGATTGGAAAACCATGTTGCAGAATCACCAGGATCTCAAAGTGGGGTGCTCCTACAAAGCTTCAGTAGGCATTTTGTCAAGCCGCTGTTGATGGCCATCTTTTAGGTTGTCGTTCATAGCCATTTGTCAGCCAGTAGCAAAGTTCAGGCTGTTTGACATTGGTGTGAGAAATGTAGCTCTCTTCTGTTGCCGTCTGTTTTGTTGACCATGGTGATCAACACAGAACCAACAGCCTCCGGCTTTATTGCTTTTCAAAATACAAAATCCGAAAAGCAGCAGACCGAGGCGTCCAAAAGAGATAAAATTGCTGAGGGGCTTTGAGTGGCAGCCGTACATCAAACCTCGCGGGGGTTTGACAGGCAATGGATAACGTTATTAGACGCTTCTCGCCATAATTGCTGACATTTATCCAGTGTTTCACAGTATTTGCTAATGTATTAATGCAGTCAATCTCTGCCAGGTTTCACATGCCTCCTTAGCCCTCGCTTCTGTGGGATCCACCAATGCCTGGATACAGGATGCGTTTTATCGGCTGGTTGCCGTAGTGACAGAGCCCAAAGATAAGCCAAGACAGAGCCCTTTTGTGATTGCTTTTCAGGTGACATTCAGCGGCAGCTTGTGTAGAGTGTCCTTTTATAGTTCCAGTAATTCAGAAGATGGTAACCACTTTTCACTTAACTCATTCTGTGCTATCGAGAAAAGGGAAGAATGTAGCTTCTCTGTCTTTCTTGGGGGTAAAGTCAAAAATATAGTCGCTGAAATTTAAATTTAACTTTCCGAATTTCAGAAACAATTACATTTTTTTTAACCTTATTTGAACATTTTCTGGTGCACATTAGAATATATAAACTGCTGGTTGGTTGATGACACAAACTAAAGTCCTTGCTTCCCATATCAATCTGTCACAACAGGTTGTACAGTAAAGCAGTTTTCTCCCAGCGTTCATTGGGGAACACGCTTGCTCATCTAGGGCTGGGGCAGCTGCTGCCCTTTTATTTACATTCCAGATCTAAGTTGTCCTGTAAAGGGCATCTTTTTTTTTTCTAAATCCTTAAAATTTCTTAGACATACACTGGTTAAATGAAACATAAATACGTACTTTATTTTGATATTATATATTGACTTATATTTATTTTTTCCTTTTAAGTATACACCAGGCAAAAATATTTCCCTTAAAAGAAAGACAGACTTCTTGTTCTACAAGCAGCTTTAAAGTGGTATTAAATAAAAAATGTTTTTAAGGTATTTCACATGCTGATGAAACCACTTACAATGGATGCTGCTCCTAGATGTCTAAAAGTTTTAGTTTCCTGCAGAATCGGCTGGTCACGTGAGCACTGGCCCTGATATCCTGTTTTAGGACGGCTCCTTTCCCTTGCAGGGTCCTATGGAGCCACCCTTGTGTGTGCTTGTCAGGGAAGCCCAACTGAGCGTTGGAGCCAATTGTTTGAAAACATGATGACTGTAAGTGCTTCGCTTGGCAATGTATATTTGTTTGATCTGCAGAGGTATGGAATTCCTATCACCGGACGCCTGAGATATGCAGTTCCGGGCGGGTAGTTTATTTTCTACATTTAGCCCTGCTTCAGGCAAGCAGCAGGGCTAAATGTAGAGGGGGGGGGGCAGTTTTGTACAAGTGATCTTGAGTGGCAATAAGCCGCTCGAGATCACTTGTAAGCAGTCTGAAAACTCCCCCTCCCTGAACACCGTCTCTCTCTCTGGTATTTTGTTGAGGTGGCCTCTCTCCCCGACCACAATTTGTCACTGCCCTCCGCCTCTCTCCCCACCGTGGTCTTTGGGGTCCCCCGCTCTTCTGGGGCACCCTGAGCCATGGCAAATTAGATCAGGATGGCGAGCAGAACGGAGAACGTCTGTTCTCCGCTCTGCTCCATATGAGCAGTGACACAGGAACGCTGCACTCGCAGCCTTCCTGTCACAGGAGTTTCAGCACAGTGCTGTGCTAAAACTCCTGTATTGAAGGTGACAGGTACATTAACGAGAACCTGTCACCTCCAAATGCTATTACACAGGGGATTGTTAGCTCCTGTGTGATGGCAATAAAGTTAAGTAAAAAAAGTAAAAAAAATATATCTAATAAATACAAATAAAAATGTAAATAAATGATAATGTAAAAAATAAATAAAACTTAAAAACGTAAATAAATAAAAATGTAAAAAATAAAAACAAATAATTAAAAATTAAAATAAATGAAGTAAATGATAATAAGATAAAAAAAATTACAAAGTAAAAAAAAAATAAAGTAAATAAACATTAAAAAAATTAAAACCAACCCTGCTGCCCTCTACCATCTGCATGTGAATAAACGCATGAATAAGGCATTGTGAGTGTAATGGTGCCCCCATTCCACTGTAACATATTGTGGTGGCCGGGCAGCAACGCTCTCTAACACGCACAATGTGCATTAAGGCTAGGTTCACATCTGGGCAAGCCATAATCGTGCACAAAACCGCGTGGGTGGCCTGGTGGTCACGGAATCGCACACCACCGCAGATCGCGCTGGTGGTGCCATTATTTTCTAATGGCACCCCAGTCGTGCCAGGAAGATCACGGTTCCCTTAAAAATTAGCATTTGTGGATGGAGTAACCTTGTACCCAGCACCCCACAATGAAATGCTAGACGATAAACTGCAACAGCCATTTCTAGTTGCCTTCATTTAACTGCTGCTGGCAGCTTGGCACATACCACAAGTTTACTTTAAACATTAATTGAATTATTTTTGTGTCTTTGTAGTATGGTAGAGCTTTCTTTTGGAATTTCATGTGTAGAAAAGCAGGCTGTAAAGACCCCCCAAATATGCAATTGAAGTCAATATTTTTCAGATTTTTTTTACTGACACTGTTAAAGTGATGTGTGTGAAATGTGTAGTCTGTGTGGTGTGTCAGTAACTGTAACCACAAGAATTGGCATGTGACTTGGTGAGTGATGTAAAGTGACAGTTCTATAAAACAATGTAGGTGTGTACATTTAGGTGTGCTCAGTATGTTCTGAAGCTCCATGGGCAGGTGCTGTGCTTGGAGTTCTCTGCTCTTTGCTGGAATTCTTCATTTGAGAGTCATTTGCCCTCCTGTTGTCTTTAAGGAATTTTCCATGTTATGAACGAGTTGACATCAATACACGGAAACCTCTACAATTACCGTATATACTCGAGTATAAGCCGAGTTTTTCAGCCCATTTTTTTGTGCTGAAAAGTGCCCCCGGGGCTTCGTCAGGATGTCCAGACGAAGCCCCGGTTGAGCTAGGTTATTGTTTTTCTTTTAAATAAATATTCATGTAATTTTATTGGTATCTATCTTCATTTTGTACATTTACCAGTAGCTGCCTTATTTCCCACCCACGGCTTATACTCGGGTCAATATTTTTTCCCAGTTTTTTGTGGTAAAATTAGGTACCTCGGCTTATATTCGGGACGGCTTATACTCGAGTATATACGGTATGCATCATTTAAAGCAGAACTACAACCTCCTATCCCTTATAGCCAAGGAAGGTGCCATATTAGCACCTATTTGTAATGCTGTTGCAGTGGTGTTGCACATGTGATCAGCTATGACACTACCAATTTGACGGCTTGACAGTTTGCCTGAGAGCTGAAGTAGACTGGTGACAGTTAGCATGCCTTAAAGTGATGTTAAAGTCAAAAAGGTTTTAAGCTATTTCAAATGCTGATGAAATCACTTACAATGGATTCTGCTCCTTCATGTTTAAAAGTTTGTTTCCTGCAGAATCAGCTGGTCCCCTGAGCACTGGTCATGACTTCCTGTTTTAGGGTAGGTTCACACCATTTTCCGGACCAGATCTGGTCCGGAAAATAGTGTGGACCTGCCTGCAGTTCCAGTGCATTCCAGACCAGACAAAATGAGGCTTGAAGTATTTTTCTGGTCTGGTCTGGAACAGACTGCGCTGGTGTGAATAGAGGCCAGAAATAGCATAGGGATGCATTTTGGGTCCGGAGATGATCTCGATGTGGTGTGAATGGGCCCTAAGAGTGACTCCTTTCTCAGGGACCAGTCACACCATCAAAAGTGTGTTCCAGTGCCTTCGGCCTTTGGAACGCAACCCGGCCGGCTCACTTTGTTTTGGGTGGGAAGGGCCGTGGCGGTGCATTGAACTAAATGGCACCGCAGCCAGGCCCCCCACCCGCAGTGCGATCACCGGCACCCAAACGCATGGCAGATTAGTCCCTGCGTTCTGGTCCAGTGTGATCTGCAAAAAATTATGTAAGCACTATTTTTTGCCCTGCCCCAAAACAAAGTGAGCCGGCTGGGGTGTGTTCGGACTGTAACACACTCTTGATGGTGTGACAGGACCCTCAAGCAGAGTGCTATGCTGTCACCATTATGTATGCTAGTAAGCCGTGTGTCTCCCCACAAACACACAGATGCAGCTTATTAAGCTATTCCCCTTCTCCCTGGCCCCCGCCAAGTAGCCAATGCTCCTTAAAAATGAGAGCTGGCATCCGTGTGCTCCTTACACATGACAGCTGCCTCCTAACTTTTGAATTTTCCTCTAGTCTAGTCTTGGAGCTCAAAAGTATCGGTACATGTACTCGTACTTGTACCGAGTACTGTACTTGGTATCTGTGCAACCCTAGTAGTATTAAACTCTAAATCTTTTTTTGATAATGAATTCAGATCAAATAAATATACATTGCCCTGCAAAGTATTTCTTTAGATTTTTGTCCAAGCACTTACAGTCATCATTTTTCCTAACAGCTAGCTCTGATTTTCTTAGCTCGGCTTCCGTAAAATTCCTGTCCAGCACAAGATCAAAAGGGACAGCACAGACTTAAGGAGTCATCCATCTGGTAGCTTGGAGAAGGGAGGAGCAAAGGGGTAGGGGAATGACGTGTGTGTGTGTGTAGACACACAGCTTACTAGCACACACAAGGATGGCTCCATAGGACCCTGCAAGGGAAAAGAGCCACCCTAAAACAGGATATCGGCGCCAATGCTCAGGGGAACCAGCTGATCCAAGAAGGAAGCTAAACCATTTGAACATCAGGAAGCAGCATCCATTGTAAGTGATTTAGTCAGTATTTCAAATGGCTCAAAACATTTCGACTTTAAACTTTTTAACTGGTGTTCAGCTTTAATTTGTAGGTGCACCTAGTCTTTAAAGTGCACGGTTAGAATCTAAATCTACATTAAAAACTTCCTTTAACTCTTCATAGCCAGAGCCCTCAGCACTGCTTGGCGTGGGAGCATTCCTGCGGTAGCCCAGCCCAGATCTGCCGAGCATATCTCAGGGCTCTTCACAAAGCCTGTGTTAACAAGTTCGAATTTCCTACTCTATTGACACTGTAGTCCAGGCTAAATTAGAAACTTTTTTTTTTTTTTTTTTACTTCTTCTTCTCCTTCCTCCCTTTAAACCAGTGATAAGTAATTGCCACTGTTATCAAGTCAGCACAGTGCTAATTTGAAGTGACATGCCCAAACTGGCCTGTAACATGAAGAGCTACAACAGGTGTGAGAGGTGGGGCTTGTGGGCTCGGCTGAACCTCCAGCCGATGGAAAATAGCACAGTGAAATGAACCTTAAGTAAAGCTGTCAGGAGTAATTATCCTCGAATCAGAATCACGCTGGCTTCATAACCTCCCGGAGATACGCCCAGCTCCTTTCATCCGTTATTCTTCACAAATTGAAAACCTTTTCTTTACCTGCTGCAAATAGCTGAGCGCAATTTAGGACAGTGCCGGCGCTCATCCTGCAGATGTGTAAAGATTAACTTTGGATGAGAGGATGAGAAATCAGAGCCTTTTATAGAGATCACTTTGGGTTACTTCAATATAATATTCCAAATTTGAAAAGTAATTGTGAGGGTGGTTTTACCTGGTTTGACACCCGTTGAATTAACGCAACACATTATTAGTAGCTGTCCTTTATGGGCAAAGAAAGAAATTGGGAATAAATTAAAGAGCATCTATGGTCAAAAACCATATATTTCAGTTTTGAATTTCCATAAGTTCTATCCTACTCCTAATAACCATATTCATCTAGAAGTTTGTAAACTTACTTACTGAAGATGCCCTTCTTTAATGCAGTAACACAATTTTACTCAGCCCTGTGAATATGCACTTCTTGGTGTCACCATTCTAAATAAGCCTGCTGTCTGAACTTGCCACATTGTAACATCATCATTGCTTGCTGGAAGCAATGCCTTATGGGATATGTACTTTAGAGAAATTGAGATTACATCAAGCAGCAGGGAAAGAGACGCAGAGCAAACTGGGAATCCATGAAGCTGATGAAAGTGATGGGTAGAAAGAAGGCAGCACTCACTACATAAGAGATTTTGTTCAAGTAAGCTTTGATTTAATTATGAAACATACACCTAGTATGTATTCCTGTTACAATGCTGATGTTATAGCAGGACAGTATATGCTGTGACATCAGAACCCCTTTAACCCCTTCATGACTGAGCTAGTTTTTCAGGTTCTGTTCATAAATGACTGACACATTTTTTACATTTTTGCTGTGTGGTTCTTCCACGTCTAGCTATTTATTTTTGGCTATTAGGCTGATCCAAACATAGGAACAGCAAATAATAACCTTAGAGACTGATCGTGCCTAGACGATCAGAAATGATACATTTCACTCAAAAGATACATTTTATCCTTTCAGTGAAATGTATCTAAACATCGGGCTCTCGAGCTGTCAAAACAAATAGCAGAGAGGTGAGGTGAGTCACTGCTGCCTCTCTGCTATTTTGAGCTGTCAAATACGGGATCGCAAATTGCGGTCCTCTATTTGCATGTAACGGCTTCATTCTTTCATTAATGAAAGGAAGAAGCTTTTACAAAAAGCTTAATTATTTCATTAATTAATGCCTCAATACTGAGACATTAATGAATGACTGTTAAATGCTGAGAATCAGCAAATACCGGCATTACAAAGCCTGATATAACTTGTCACGTACAGTGTACGTGGCCAGTCATATAGGCACAAAGTGACAAGACGTACACTGTACGTCTCCCGTCACGAAGGGGTTAAGTGGGGGACTCGTATTAATTATTTCACATAGCAAGGCAGTGCTAAACAGGAACAATAAGATGAATTCTGAAACAAGTTTGTTATAATGTTGCAGCTTAATTCATAAATGTATTCCCCCCTCTGCTTTAAATTGGCACTGCAACAGAATTAATCCTGTACCTGACCACATCTTAAAGCTGACCTCCAGGCAACAATTGTATATCAATGCTTTTAGATACAGCAGCTTGCTGGGTATTTATTAGTAAGAGACGATAAAAGATTATTTGTCAGATCCGAAATAACCGGTGTATGCACTGATGCATACATACTGGTACATACACCTATCAGCACAAAGTTCTGACCAGCCTCTCAATATCCAGTAGGTCCCCCTTTTGCCACCAAAACAGCTTTGATCTATCGAGGCATGGACTCCACTGGACCTATGAAGGTATGCTGTGTGTCTGGGACCAAGCAATCAGTAGCAGATCTTTTACGTCCTGTAATTTGTGAGGTGAGGCCTCCATTGATCGAATTTGTTTTTCCAGCACATCCCACAGATGTTCGATTGGATTGAGCTCTGGAGAATTTGGAGTCCAAGTCAACACCTTGAACTCTTGACCACTGTACACTAGGAACATAACAAGATAATGTTATTCATTTCACCTGTCGGGGGTCACAATGTTATGTCTGATTAGTGATTGTTGTTTAGACAAGTCATCTTTGACCATTTGATCGGTAAGAGGGCATATTTATCAACTGCTATTATTCATGATTGTTGGTTGTGTTAAGTCTTTCCAACCATGGAGGTGGTAAGTGGACCAGTCCTAGTTCATTGAAAATTGAAGGCATAGTATCTTACCAATTTCAAGGTTTTGGTATTTCTCTTGGAACATTTGACATTTCAGAATACCAAGTCATTTAAATCCATAAGTGAACTACACATCATGCCACACAGTGGAAACCACCATAGATAATGCATGCCATGTAGCAAGCTTTGGCACTGTCATTAATGAACGCTAGTGCCAGTTTAATAATATACCTACCTGGGTCATAATTTTACATCTGTTTTGCTTATGTCCTTCAAGGTGTAGAAGGCTTTTCATGGCTCACTTCAAACCATTGTTGAAATTGGTTCTGTTACTTTTAAACCATCATCTTGCAGTTTTGTTGGGTCTGTAATTTAGGAAGCCCTCTGAGTGCTTATTGTCTTTGTGATCCTGCTCCAGCTCTAATTCCCTGTTAGCGTGGCCACTTAATAGAGCTAATACAGTTGAATTCTAATTAGGGAAAGTGAAAGGGAGGGCTCCTCACCCGCTGGAGGTGAGCCTTAACACTGGGCCAGTTCAAACAGGTCCTCCTGTAGCTTGTAACCAGAACTGATAATCTGCCTGTTTCAACCTGTAAAATTATGTGACATTGTGCCATTAACTCGTTGCAACAAGGAGAACATTTCACTTTGTGTTTCAGATACGTCCTGCTGCTTAGCTACATCTATATGATGCATATGTAGGACTGTGGAGATAGCAGATCAGTTTCTGCCTTCTCAGATAATAGTGTAACTCATGGGCAAAACTTAACGTTGAAGCTTTACTCCAGGCAGAGATAATAAAGGGTAACTAACACAGTCATTTATTCATTAATAAATAATGAGTTTATTTTAAAATGCAGTTAATGTAAATACCTAAATTTGATTTGCTATCAACTAGGGTTGCACAGATACCAAGTACAATACTCGGTACAAGTACATGTAACGATACTTTTGACCCCCAAGACTAGACTAGAGAAAAATTCAAAAGTTAGGAGGCAGCTGTCATTTGTAAGGAGCACACGGAGCTCCTGGGATTTGTACATATCTGTTTTAATTTATGATTTTGTTTTTATAAATATAAATAAAGGGATGCACAGATACCAGTTTTTACCACTGTACACTAGGAACATAACAAGATAATGTTATTCATTTCACCTGTCGGGGGTCACAATGTTATGTCTGATTAGTGATTGTTGTTTAGACAAGTCATCTTTGACCATTTGATCGGTAAGAGGGCATATTTATCAACTGCTATTATTCATGATTGTTGGTTGTGTTAAGTCTTTCCAACCATGGAGGTGGTAAGTGGACCAGTCCTAGTTCATTGAAAATTGAAGGCATAGTATCTTACCAATTTCAAGGTTTTGGTATTTCTCTTGGAACATTTGACATTTCAGAATACCAAGTCATTTAAATCCATAAGTGAACTACACATCATGCCACACAGTGGAAACCACCATAGATAATGCATGCCATGTAGCAAGCTTTGGCACTGTCATTAATGAACGCTAGTGCCAGTTTAATAATATACCTACCTGGGTCATAATTTTACATCTGTTTTGCTTATGTCCTTCAAGGTGTAGAAGGCTTTTCATGGCTCACTTCAAACCATTGTTGAAATTGGTTCTGTTACTTTTAAACCATCATCTTGCAGTTTTGTTGGGTCTGTAATTTAGGAAGCCCTCTGAGTGCTTATTGTCTTTGTGATCCTGCTCCAGCTCTAATTCCCTGTTAGCGTGGCCACTTAATAGAGCTAATACAGTTGAATTCTAATTAGGGAAAGTGAAAGGGAGGGCTCCTCACCCGCTGGAGGTGAGCCTTAACACTGGGCCAGTTCAAACAGGTCCTCCTGTAGCTTGTAACCAGAACTGATAATCTGCCTGTTTCAACCTGTAAAATTATGTGACATTGTGCCATTAACTCGTTGCAACAAGGAGAACATTTCACTTTGTGTTTCAGATACGTCCTGCTGCTTAGCTACATCTATATGATGCATATGTAGGACTGTGGAGATAGCAGATCAGTTTCTGCCTTCTCAGATAATAGTGTAACTCATGGGCAAAACTTAACGTTGAAGCTTTACTCCAGGCAGAGATAATAAAGGGTAACTAACACAGTCATTTATTCATTAATAAATAATGAGTTTATTTTAAAATGCAGTTAATGTAAATACCTAAATTTGATTTGCTATCAACTAGGGTTGCACAGATACCAAGTACAATACTCGGTACAAGTACATGTAACGATACTTTTGACCCCCAAGACTAGACTAGAGAAAAATTCAAAAGTTAGGAGGCAGCTGTCATTTGTAAGGAGCACACGGAGCTCCTGGGATTTGTACATATCTGTTTTAATTTATGATTTTGTTTTTATAAATATAAATAAAGGGATGCACAGATACCAGTTTTGTGAGTACTGGTACTTGCCGAGTACTTACAAGTACGAGTACTGATACATTTTTGTTGTCATGTGACAGTTTTTCTAAAACAATACAGACTAATGATTTCAGGACAGTGGTGGAGTGCCAGAGCCAGGTCCCAGCTGCAACTTCTGCAACCCTGGTAGTTCTCATGAAAATGCCAAGTATCGGCACTGGTACTTGAAAAGTATCTGTGCATCCCTACTATCAACTTCTTGTAATTCCCTGTAAACAGTATTTAGAAGGGCAACACTCGGAACCAGTCAGATGTGTAGTAAGTACATGAGCTGGCCAGGGACATTCTTGGAGGAGGAGAGAGCAGTTTATGAGGAAAGATGAACTTGTGCTGCTCCTTCACTGTCCAATTACTCGGGGCAGAGGGGTCATGTATTGTTTAAATGCAGCAAAGAATGATCATGTCACTATATTGGACTATCATGTCCAATATAAGTTCAGTAAGTATTGACTTATCACTAAAATCTCATAAGCTTTAACATGTCAATGTCAAAAGCAATTTTCATTTTTTTTTTTACAACTGCTGCTTTCATTAAAATAATACCTGGTTATCCTGCTATGAAGATCCTTGTTTAGCCCCTGTCCATTATCAAAAGAGGTAGTGACGCTCTTCTGTGTTATAATTTGTCACATGTAATTTTGAAGGAGCCTATAAGGGGCTGTGACCATGCTGTTCGTACATCAATTTTCCACTGTTGTTACCAGCAGGAAGCACGCCGTTGCTTGGTTGCATGTAGACAGGAAATGGCTGCAAAGAAGTTGCAGAAGTTTATGGTATCCATTTACTTGAAGGAAACTAATGTGTGAAATATTGACAATTTAACTGGTTAAACATCCTACAAAATCAGTAATCTGCTTCATTATCTTCCTTTCTTTCCAGATGACGCTGGCAGCTGCAGGGCTAAACTATCCATGTCACCGGCTTTCAGTGGCAAGACGAACGTCCCCTGCTCAGACCAGAGAGCAGTCTGAAGAGGTAATAATGTGTTCAGCTCTTTATTAACCCCTTCATGACAGGCCTTTTTCATTTTTTGCACCCATGTTATATTCCACATTTTAGGCCTGAAAATTACTTAAAACCCCCACACATTATATATTTTCTGAATGCCAAGACCCTATACAATATAATGGTGGTAGTTGCAAATTTTTATGTTGCGCAATATTAGTGCAACTCCTTATTAAACCCTAAAATGTAGTGATAAATTTAATTAAATGCCCCAAAACACAACAAAATACCCATTTTTTAAATGAAATATAGAAGAGGAGGTTACAACGAGTAAAACGATACCCAACATGCCCAGTTTACAAATTGCGTGCATCCGTGAAACGGCGAAAAACTGCAGTACCCCAAAAAGTCCACAGAAGACGCTTTATATGCCCCCACAGGTCATCAATTTAGAGATACCCCAAAATACTGGCCCTAGAATTATTGCTCTCACTCCGGCATGCGTGGCGATACCCAACATGTGTAGCGCGTTCGTCGTTTTCATACGTAGGCACACCCGACGAGTGTTTACGCGGGGGCACTTTTAATTTTTTTTTTATTATTATTAGATTTATTTATTTTGATTTTAATTTTAAAAACTGTTTTTTTGTTTTTTTTTTACTTTACTTTGACTGCTATCACATGGGGGGGCTTGCAAGCCCCCCCATGTAATAGCAGATGGTGGTGACAGGTCCTCTTTAAGGTGATGCTGGGGGTCCAAAAGACCCTCAGTGTCACCTTTACACTGGAAATAAGCTATTGAAGTGCAGATCGCACATCAATAGCTTATAGCTGGGCTGCAGGAGCCCAGAACTGACAGCCCAGGGACCGGAAGTGATGCAATCTGCATCGCTCCCGGTCCCATAGAACGGGGAGGGGATCGATGAACAGTTCGTCGACCTCCTCCCCAGCTCCCCGCGGACACCAAGGACGTAGGAGGGGCAACGGAGCCCGGGACACAGAAGCGATCTGGCGACAGGTAAGTCGCCAGAATCGCTTCAGTTGTAAAGCCGACAGTCGGCTCTACAAGTTTAAACAGAGTCCCGGCCGCAAAAGTCGCCGGGAGTCTGTTTAAACAGCCCCGATGCGTCGTCAGTCACGAAGGGGTTAAATGCAGCACACCGCATAGTCTGGATAGGAATATAGTCTAAATTAGAAAGTATACAACATGTCATAGCCAATGACTGAAATAAAACATCTATACATAGGGAACCCAGTAAATGTGAATAAACTGTGACTTTACAATAAATGGACGTTTACACGCCGTAGCTAATTTAACATATTCAGGTAAATTTGGTTAAGTTTGCAGGGGGAAGCCCTTTTCACTGCAGTCCTTTTTAGGGCTCATTCACACCAGACGCTGCATTAATCGCAAAGCGTCTCATATGTGGTGTCCTGGCACAATGCCAACGTGCTGATGCCAGCGCATCGCACTGTGTACTTTTCTTTTTGAGACAAGTGACATTTCATTCTGTTCTACGGGCACAACGTGGCGAGAGGCGGTTGTACCACATTGCATCCCACTGCGTTGAAAAAAAAAGTAAGGCATGCCTTACTTTTTTCAGCACACACCACCGTGTTCCTACCGCAATGCAGTGGTGTGAACGTGCACCATCTGTGACGAGGCAAATTGCCTCGTCTTGCGTTGGGGCTGCGATGGAATCAACGGCAAGTGCAGCTCCAATGCAGATGGTGTGAATGGACCCTTAGAGTTACTGAGATCTGCCAGTTTTCTGGCCAATGTCTGGGAAAAGCCAGTCGCAAATGCTTTGAAACACAAAAAAGAAAGCTTCCATGGTAATCCCCCTGGAAGTTCGTATTCACATCCCAAGCCCTGGTACATATGTGCAAAGTGTAAGCATCCTTAGTGGAAAGCCAATGATGTTGTCCTTAACAATATATAGATATGGGAGTTACAACTGCTGACCTGTTTTTAAGGTTTTGGAGCTGTCGCCTTGATCCTGACCTCACCACCATGTAAAACAGAGTACAAATTATGGCAGACTTTAATGGCTAGGATCAGGAGGACATCAATGAATCCTGCACCTTTTAAAACTAGTTAGCAATGGCAGTTCCCATATTCTATTTTCACAATTTCACTTTAAAGATACTCTGTCACTAGTAGGGCAAATAGCTGGAGGCATGAAATACAGGCACCTAGAGGTGAATAAACATATCTGCAGCTGCCTCCTAACCCCTCCCGTCACCGCCAAATCACAGGCGTTTTCTGACAAGCACTTCTGAAAGCTTTTGGCCTCCTGGAAATTTTTTTGATCAGTGGGGCTGCCTATCAGAGTGATGGAGCAATAAGTAGTGTTGTAGTAGAGTTGTAGGGGGTGGGGATTAGTGGCAGGTCCAGACCACCCAAAAGTGTTGAAACGTTGCCTGTTGGAATGGCTCTGCATTTGGTCATGACTGGCAGTCCTGGTTGCAGTCCAGCCTTCATACATTATATGGCCAAAAGTTTGTGAACATCACACCAATATAAGCTTGTTGGACATTCCTTTCCAATGCCACAGACATTACTATGGAGTTGCGTTCCCCCCGGCTATAAAAGTCTCCACTCTTCTGTGCCCATTCAGTTGAAAGATCATTTGTGAGGTCGCGTACTGGTGTTGGACAAAAAGATCTGGCTCAGAAAAGGTGTTCCAATTTATTATAAAGGTTTGAGGTCAGGACTTCTACTGTACTGTGTCTACCTGTCTTTGTGACACCAGCATTCTCTCATTTCCTGTAATGGTGTCACCAGGACTGGAAGTGACAGGTGGTTTTGGCTGGTATTGGGCTTTAAACTGCATGTAGCATAGGTATTACCTTCTGACATGATATGGACTGTGGAGAATTCTGAAGCTAGTGTCCCTTTAATTGGCGTTTGGACATGTAAATAAAGTCACATAGCAAAGCGGAAGCCTGATATGCTGTACTCTTTCTCATCTTACATGGAGGTGAGCTGAGCATCCATTTATTTCAATGCACTCAGATTCTTCCTGGCTTCAATCACGATGCTCTTACATTATCTTTTGTAAATAGCAGGAAGTTACCTGGCAAGTTTATCTGCAGATTATTTCTGTTTTGTAAATGAGCACTGTAATTTTTATCCTATTACTTAGCATTCTGAACTACTTAAATAGGAATTACCATTGTCACAGTGAACATTACATTAATTCAGTCACACATTAGCTAGAAATGTTTTGATGGAATCCAAAACCATTGTTTGTTTTCAAAGGGTTTAACTCCTTATTGGGCGGCACAGCATTGCGTTCTTTCTCTAGCCGCTTCTAATATTTATTGATTTATGATACTTAAATCTTTTAAGCTTTGAAGCTACCTATGGGTAGTAGAGAAATGCGATATATATAATTTTGACTCACTTATTCAATTAAATGACATGTAGTGTATGGTGTAGAAAAGATTCTGACACGTGTTCTTGATTGGTAGGGCTTTGCGTTTTTGTTTCCATGACTGTACACTATATGAGCAAACATTTGTGGACACGTGACCATCACATTTATAAGATATTGTTAAATATCCCATTCCAAAAATCATGGGTATTAATATGGAGTTTGCCATACACCAAATCCCCCACCCCATAACAGCCTCTGCTCTTTTGGGAAGGCTTTTCACAATGCTTTGGAGTGTGTATGTGGGAATTTGTGTCCATTCAACTTTATATTATTTGTGAGGTGACTTACAGATGTTAATTAAGAAGACCTGGCTCACAACTGCCATTCCAATTCATCCCACAGATGTTCCATTGTGTGGTGGTGAGGGCTCTGGGCAAGGCCACTTGAGTTCCTTCACACTACACTGATCAAATCACATCTTAGGGCCCATTCACACCATGTCCGGAACATCTCAAGACCAGACCAGATTGTTTCCAGACCCAAAATGCATCCTAATGTATCGCTATGCTGGTTCTGGCCTCTGTTTACACCAGCACAATCCGTTCCAGACCATAAAAAACTGCTTGTCCTATTTTGTCTGGTCTGGAATGCTTAAAACGCTTCAAAAAGGCATAGAAACGCACTGGAACGCACCTGTAAGACCATTTTAAGTTATAAATAAATACATTTCAAATGCAGCAAAAAAGCAATGCACTGCGTTCCAGATCTGGTCCAGAAAATGTTGTGAACTCAGCCTTATGTACCTGACTTTGTGGAAAGGGGTTCAGGTGTACTGGAACAGAAAAGGGCCTTCCACAAGTTGTTGCTACAAGGATGGAAGAGCACAGTTGTCTTAAGGCTGGGTTCACACCTAGGCGTATCGAATATGTGCGTTTGTTGCGCGTTTTTACCGCAATTCGCGGTTAAAAAAAACGTGCAACAAACGTGGGTTTCCGAGGGCTACCTGGCTGTATCCCAATGGATACGCGAGGCAAATACGCCCCAAAGAAGCTCCTGTACTACATTGGGCGTAGGGCGTTTTGCAGCGCGTTCCTACGCGCTATAAAACGCCCAGGTGGGAACCATGCCCATAGGCAATCATTGGTTTTCACATGTTGAGCGTTTTACAGAGCGTAGGAATGCGCTGTAAAACGCCCAGGCCTTAATGACTCTGTATGCTAGATCAGGGTTATGCAAACTCTGGCCCTCCAGTTGTGATGCAACTAGGGCTGCAACAACTAATCAACATAATCGATTATTGAAAAAGTTGTCAACTTTTTATATAATCGATTAATCGGCTTCCCATCAGTTGGCCCTGTTCACGGCTCCACAAATGCACCTCCTCCCCAACTCACGCTCACCGCTGCCAGACCCGCCCACCCCGCATTAATACATTATACAGCGCAATGCAGAATACCACAAATCCCGGCTATAATACATTATACAGCGCAATGCAGAATACCACCAGCTAAAGAGGAGCACAGCAAATCCCAGCAATAATATATTATACAGCGGTGCAATGCCGAATACCAGCAGTTATAGAGGAACACAAAACCCAGCAACAGTACATTATACAGCGCAATGCAGAATACCGCCAGCTATAATGTACTATTGCTGGGACTTGTAGTCCTCTATAGCTGGTGATATTCTGCATTGCGCTGTATAATGTACTATTGCTGGGATTTGTAGTCCTCTATAGCCGATGCCATTCTGCATTCATTGCTGTATAATTTTACACTTTCCATTTCACTATATTGCACACCACACTTTTTTTTATTTCCACCGCTCCAAGCTTGCTCATGTGATGGACTACAACCTCAATACAAGCTAGTAGTCCATCACTGGAGCCATTTTTAAAAATGTATTTAATTGTTTATCCGATTAACCGATTAATCGAACTTAATAATCGGCTAAATAAGCGATTTTGAAAATAATCGTTAGCTGCAGCTCTAGATTGCAAGTCTCTGACAGCCACAGACATGACTCCCATGATGGCATTTGTAGTTTCACCACATCCTTAGGACCAAAATTTGCCTACCTCTGCTAGAGCATTAACAGACCTCTTCACTGGAAAAGCCTAAACCCAGTACTTTGGAGCAATGTCTATATACGTAGGACATATGGTGTAGTGTTAGTGTAATGGTGTTCACATACTTTTGGCCATATAGTTTGTTTCATATATATGTGGTCATGTAGCAAACCTTCTGCAATAACACACAAGGAAATGAAAGTTTGAAAGAAAGGTATAATGATTCTGTATATTTTTCTATGGTCAGGTCAAACGAGTAATTTCTTTTGTAAATTGTCTTTTTTTCAGGAAGATATGAAAGATGGCATAATATTTTGTATTCTCATTTTTTCTTCTTGGCTCCTCTACATGAATATGAAATGGTTTTTCATTTTCTCTTCACCTGTTTGTTCAGTAGTTCAAGCTCAATATACAAACAAGTGAATGGGTCAGAGCTATGAAAATATAATCCACATAGCCTTACTTGTCTGCAAAAACAAGGACACACCATGGTGATATGGTTCTGGGTCACATGACGAAGTGCTGTAGCTACTCTGCAGTTGCTCACTTACCTCTTCAGGGGATGCAGTTGCTCTTGCATAATGTTTTTACGGAAAACTCTTTGGCATTCAGAAAATATATAATGTTGGGGGGGTTTACGTAATTTTCAGGCCTAAAATGTGGAATATAACATGGGTGCAAAAATTGAAAAAAAAAGGGCCTCAGTCATGAAGGGGTTAAAAGGGCAAAATGACTTCAGTTTGCCAAAACAATGCACACTGGGATTGCCTTGTCATCAGCAGAGCATTGCTGGGAAATCTCATTTGTAGTCTCAGGGAAAGGCATTTTCCTCCCCTGAAATGATGTGCATGGTCACATGTGCCAGAATTCCTGGGTGTAAAAGGAGAGCAAGTAATCTGCCCTCAGTAAACATGGCCACTGCCAGAAGACTGGGGAAGAAAAGAGAAATAAGGAATGCAAAACAGGCAATTATCTAGAAGTATGCGTTTGTAGATTGTCATTACTACACACTTCTGAAGGTGCTTTTGTTGTTATTTTAAAGATATGGGTAAGGTCCGCTTTAAGTTTGAAATGATTTTGTAAAACACAGAACTTGAAACAGTAGAAGTTGAGTCCTGTTGTAGCAGATGTCACTGAAAGGTTGAATCGGATTGGTTGCTCCAGTGAGATTCAGTCAGTCCTTGCTTAAAACTATTTGATAAGTAAGGCCCATTGTGATTCACTGATGCATCTGGAAGTGGTATTGAGTACCTGGCTTAGGTAATGACCTGAACATTAGTAGGCTTAACCAGCATAATGTTTATTGGGTAATATAAGTTTTCGTTCTCTTTTTTTTTTCTCTCAACATCGTGGTTTCCATTACCTGTTCACAAAGTACAAGAAATATTTTTCCAGATTGTGTTTGCATTATTTAGTAACAGTACAGAGAGCATTTAACACATTGCAGCTGCTCGGTTATCAACTTCAGCAAGTCTGAGCGGATGTGGGTCATTAATGATTAGTTGCAGTAAGTTTCTGCATATCATTCAGTTCAGGGGTATATTAAAGTGTATGTAAATTCAAAGCACAAACTTCTCTTAATTACTTCCTTTTGGTCTGTTAAATATAATGTTAAAAGTGTCTTGTTATATGTAAGTGCAAAAAGTACCTGTTGATCCTACCAGAAATGTTGGTAGCCGATGACTTTCTGCGCTCTCAGCCTGCTCTGTGCTATTATTAGTTACATTGTTTCCAGCTGTCTCTGTGGACATCAAAACATACCCCCCTATGTTATGGAGGAGAGTGGAAGATGTTCTGTAGTCCTTTGCTGAGGTGACAATGCTGCTGCTCCATAGATGCAGTACATTGAGTGGGCGTTGTCACCCTAGAACAGAAAGTGTGTCAGCGGCAGGACCACCAGGTAAAAAAGGAAATGAATACAGCCACCATGTCTAGGAATTAGTAAAATGCCGTATATATGACATTTTGTTTCTTGAGTTTAGTTACAATTTAAAGTTATATAATGTCAGCAACTTTTCTATATGTTATTGAATGTTCTTTACATGGGACCATGTTATAGCAGCCTGTTGCAGCATATTATTGTAAAGTCTCACTTTCTGGGATAGCCACTAAGGATGCATGAGTAAAGTGGAGGAATGCATATATTACATTAAAACCTGTTTATATGCTTTATGTTCCTCCTGTTGTATGAAAGTGACAGATTCAATTAAACGGCAACTTGATTTTAGTTCTATTGCATTTCTGAAGGGAGATAGTGTTCCAAGGGAACTGACGATGGAGGTTTAGCAGACATTGGGTGCTATTCTGTGTTTAGATCTATAGGAGGAATATATCAACAAGCACTGATTTTTGCTCAATGAAAGCAGATGTGGTCAAACAACATTGGTATAATGCACTTGTTTAATTTTACATTTACAGTATTCGAATAATAGTGACATTTTTCCAGAGCCATCTTCAGCCAAGCATTTGGGGGTCTTATAAAGCAAACTTTGACAGACGTGGGCAATTCATACTGGGACAACAATGAAAAGTATATACGCAGCAGCTATCTTCAGTGAAGACCACATATCACAATGGTTACTAGATCAAGAGATGGAACAGCTGAAGTTGTACGCAAATGTGAACTTTTACTGTAAAAGACAAGCTGTAGGGCTCATTCACACTATAGTGCTGTGTTAACACATGAGCATTTACATGCATTTTGAAATGTGTTAATGTGCCTCGCATTAAAGCAGCCCACTCATTTGAATGGGCTGCCTAATGCACCTAAGGAGGTGCATGTTAAATTTTTGGCATCACAACACGTTTGTCAGCAAGTTGCATTGCACCAACATGTATAATGCATGATACCGTGCATGTCACCAGAGCACAATAGTGTGAATTTTCCCTACACGCTGAACTCTACAATAAGCCTGGCTATCTGTTAGTTAGTTGAGGAACGGCTACAAGACTAGTCGGCTGTGTGGAGATCCACATAAAGAGTCACTTCAGCTGACGGGTCACCATAACAGGAAGCGGCATCTGGGAAAAATTTGAAACAAAGGATTAAGGTAAGTATATGTGGGACATAAAAAGTTTATCAATTTTAAAAAAAAGCTGTGGATGTAGGAGTATATAATAGTGTTTGTTTTTTTCCAGGCCCGGGGGTTTAGCTTTAAAGTAGATCTGTACCACGCCAGGGCAATTCAAACTGAGCGTATCATGAAAAACCACATGACAAAACATTCAGTAGATCAGACACAATACTAATTTCACAAAGCTATCACTGTAGGATAAGGATCCTTTATTTAAAAAAACAAGTGACAGTTCCATTTGAGTCCAATAGGATTTGTGAATTAAGCCTGCTAAAGCTACATGCAAATCTCAGCTTTTAACTGATGGATAAGCTTGGCTATGCTGCCTCCTAATGGATCCTCAAATGTGATGAGCAGTGGTGTATTCTGGTTTGGGGCTGCCCTAGGCAAGACAAAACTCGGCATATATATTTATATAAGTGTGTGTGGGGAGGGACACTGACTG
>NW_017306357.1:857129-879840 GCF_000935625.1 Nanorana parkeri | reverse complement strand
CCCAGTCTGTTTCCCCCACACACATTTAAAATAATTTCCCAGTCCCCCCCCCACACCTACAATGCAATGCAGAGCCCTCTCTCCTGCTTACCTTGTTGCAGGGAGGAGGCTGTGAGGCGGCACGTCGGTCCCTGGTGATTCAGTGGTCGATTGGTAAGGTCTGCTGCAGACCTTACCAATCAATACTGCACAATACTTGCGGCCAGCGTTCACTGAAAGAGCGCTGGCGAAAGGATCCGAGTGCCGGCGCAGACTCAGCTACATCCGACAGAGATGCAGACCGTGTAGCTGCTCCCCTAAGTCAGGCATGCGGTCCGTGACCGCGTTCCTGACTTCTGAGCTGGCTGCGGGTCACAAAGTACCGGCTCGCGGGCCAGTACATTGAGACTCCGGCATTTTTGCTGCTCCCTTGGAATCTGCCACCCGAGGCAAACGCCTTGTTTGCCTTGTGGCAGATACGGGCCTGGTGATGAGTGGCCTCTTTGTCCAATATGAATGTTTGGAAAGTGTCAAGAGAAAGCTGAACTCGCCTGGAGGTCAGCTTTAGCAAAATGGAGGCAATATATTTTGGTGTTGTCCATAGTAGCCAGCCATATTTCAGTTTTTATTCTTCTGCTGTATGGTAAGAAAAGATGCATTTTTGTAATATCTGTATTCCTTCCCAACAAGCATGGCATTAAAGTCAATTTTGCTTATCTTGTCTCTGGATGCATTTATCAGCTCCTACAGTCATTCATCTGCCTTCAACCTTCATTGTCTTAGCAGTGCACAGACATTCACATGATCAGTGATAGCGATGGAGATGACTTTGAAGATGCTACAGAGTTTGGAGTGGACGATGGAGAGCTCTTTGGAATGCCATCTTCTTCTGCACTACGAAAGTCCCCAATGAGTAAGTCACAGACTTACATAGCTAAGTTAACTAATTACGGGTAATATTAAAAGCGCATTATGGGTAACGTAAATGGCGCATACTCACTGTAATCTAAACCAGTCTACTCCCCCACATCAGCAGACTAGCACAAATTTTGGGGATATAAATGATCGCTGTGTGTTAATTTTCCATCCCCAGCCTCCCTAGCGCCCCCAACCAATCTTTTATTCACCTGTGTCAGATCCCGCAAGATCTCAGGGCTGTGACCTTCTCAACAATGCACAATTTGTTTTTTTGCCTGAGTTTGCATCTACTCTCTATAACCTCCATTCATTCCTATGAAAAGTTCATACTTTGGGCCTTAAGTAGTAGATTGAGTAAGGCAGCTACCATTTTATCCTCACAATGTTTAGGGAATCATTGCTTTTTGTTGCCACTAATGGAAGCCAAAATATTTACCTGATCAGTGGATGAGTTGTAGTAATTGCAGGTAAAAATTACAATGTCTAGTAAGAAAGACCACCAATTCTCATAAAAACTCCATACTATTGGCCATCACCACCCCCTTCGAATGATCCGCATTGCAGTGAAAGCCCCCTTTTCTGTTCTGGTGATGGGTTTCTCTTCAGGTCTGAATAGTTTCCAAATATAATTTCAGCAGAAGAGTTCATGGCCAATTCTGGAGCTGCCACCGCTAATGCACCCGCTTCCCTTTATTGTAACACTCTCACATACAGAATCATTGAATGTGACAGTCATTTATAACCGTCATGACTAATATATACTTCTCATGATCTCCACTTACAAGAAAATATTTGCTTTTTTTTTTTCTTCATAGTGCCTGAAAATGCTGAAAATGAAGCCGATGCTTTGCTGCAGTTCACAGGAGAATTCTCCTCCAGGTAATATAGCAGCTAGTTGTCACAGGCTTTAAAGTGAGCCTGTCAGCCTTCTTAAACTTGTATTTCATTTAGTTTTTATTATTACAAGTATTTATATAGTGCAGACAATTTACACAGCGCTTTACATACTGCACATTCATATCAGTCCCTGCCCTCAAGGACCTTACAATCCTAAGGTCCCTATTTCACACACACACATACAAACACACACATACAAACACACACTTACGAGGGCTAATTTAGATAGGAGCCAATTAACCTACCAGCAGGTCTTTGGAGTGTGGGAGGAAACCCATGTAAGCACAGGGAGAACATGCAAATTCCATGCAGATAGTGCCAAATTAAAATAGCTAAAATGTTCACTTAAAAGGGCAGTTCCAGTGTATACTGTATGTTAGTGAAATAAATTACATTTTAAGGAGATATAGGACTGAATGCACAGTGATGCATATGTATTTATCTACAGCCATAGGTGTGTCCCTATCTGCACAATCTGCATCTACTCTATATCACATTTTCTCTGTGATCGCACCGACACCATGGCATGAGGGGGGCGAAAACATGGTCAATTATGTTTAAACTCTGAGGTTTTGTCACTTTGTCCTGTATGGGCAAAGCAACAGAGTCTCCGTAATGGAGTGCTGAGAACCGTGATCACTTTTAGATTGGTAAAAGGGTGACCTATATGTAGTGTTGGATACATTGCATTGTCCTGCAAGCCTGAAACCCTGGAGTGCTCTACTATACCAAATTCAGCTGCTGTAATGGAGAATCCTCTCCCTACTCCCGCTCCACATTGTTGGTCAGAGAGCCTGTTTATTCTAGTTGTGGACCAGTAGAATAATATGGTAGGCAGTAAAGGGGTGCACTGTGCAATGTAAGTGATAGTTCATAGAAGGATTTCATTATTCTCTCCCCCCTCCTCTTCTCTCTCTACTTTCCTAGGTATGGTGAGTGCCATCCCGTGTTCTTCATCGGATCAATGGAAGCTTCATTCCAAGAGGCGTTTTATGGGAAAGCAAGAGATGTGAGTTTCTTTTTAGAAGGGTTTATTTCACAGCTGGGTGTGTTTGCCATAAAATGTGTGTTCTATGAGTATTTTTGGTGTTTGTCAGGAAGCCCAGCCTATGGATTTAGTTAATTGATTGTTAAATTAAAACCTAAAAGAAGGTACATTTGCAATATATATGTAAAGAGTGTTCATTTCAAGTTTTTTTCAAAAAATTATATTGAGAGTAATTTTCTTTTACTTGCTTAAAGTGACATTAAACCCTCAGATTTTTTAACATAAAACAATACTGTAATGTGTGCCTTACTGTAATCCATGGTTGTTTCCCTTCTCTTTGCTGCTCTTCCTTTTTAAATCCTCATGTCTTCTCATGCTGGGGGAGAACTTCCCTTTTCAGCTCAGGGCATCTTCCTGTAGTGCTGGCTCAGGTTACAAGCCTATACAAACCTATACACAGACACCGTGTATCCATTCCTGAGACAAGGCAGTCTGCTGCAAAACAGAAGTTCTGCAGAGCATGAGAACAGATACAGATTTAAAAGGAAGAGCAGCAAAGAGAAGGGAAACAAGGGAAACAAACAAACATCCATGCCTGCAGTACAATATCACTACCCTGTATTTTGCTCGGCCTGCTAACGTCAGATGACGATTATGTGTAATCCATCCTGGCAGATTTCATATGGCTCCTGATATTTTTGCTTCCTAAAGTGTGTTTGCTGCATTGCTGACCAGAATCAAACTTCCAAGGCAAGTTAGAATGTTATTAGTTGCTTAAAGAAACCTATTTGTACAAGGTATCAGTGCTGGGTGTGTTTGGGAATACCTCTCCTGCGTTACAACCTCTTGTGTAAGGGGGTTCTCACATTATCAGCTAAGGGAGTCGGCTGGAATCGTCTACTACAGTTAGGACAGGATTGAAAAAAATAGAGCAATGAGCTGGTAGGTTGTGTTCTATAAATGCAACAAAAACCTAAATTCTCTGAAGGGACTTTACGGAGATTAAAGCAGAATCTGGAGCGGCTCTGGGAGGCAACCAATCGGCTTCTAGCTTTCAATTTCAAACAGAACAAGATGACAATAAGGTAAAGATAACAGAACAAGGTGAAGATAGAAGCTGATTGTGTACTGTGCACAGCTGCTCCAGATTCACTCTGCTCTTAAAGCAGACTTTGCATCAAAATGTTAGGACCCCCTTCCCCATGTAATAATGTTGCATAAAAAAAACACATTCGGATTAGGAGAATTAAAAAAAAATGTACACCTGACTTCTGCATATCGAACAGGTGATGTCACAGTCCCTCCGGGAAGATCCTGGGGAAAATGAGGATCCCAAATTTTGGCAGGAAAATGCTCTTCAGCAGTGCTGGAGAGTCTTCTCACAAGATTTGTCTCCTCAGATCCTCGGGATCTTGCCTTAGGCCCATGACATCACCCTCGGCAAGAAGCTGTAGTCGCAAGTCAGGGAGTAAGGCAAGTATATATTTTTATAACTTTTCTCCTATTCTATGATTTATTTCCTTTATGAACGGTGGGATTTACTTATAAGTGTTCGGCTGGCTGAACTGAGAAATGCTTTTGCACTTTTTACATAAGCAAATTAAAGTGTTTGTACGTATGTGTTTGGAGATTTTTATAGGTCTTATATGTAAATGCCATTACATGTATCACTCATTTTAACAGTGGGAAACATTTTAACATATATTTTAACAATGTAAGGTCAAAAAGATAAGAGTAGTGGAAGATTATCGAATGCAAATAAGAATGACTTCCTAGAGGAGAATATATCTTTTAATTACCCTTCAGAGCTCTACTGCGACTGTGGAAAGTCTCCTTCCCTCTGTTTTCACAGCCCTTAGTTATCTCACAGCAGGCATGTTTGGTATCCTTAGGTCTATTTCTATCCATGTAATTTCTCACTTTTCTATCTAACGTTTAATATCAAGCGCTGGAGGATCGTCAGAGTGCAGATGAACCGGCATTCGAAATTGAGTTTCCACAGTCAATAAAAACAAGATTGAAGGTTTAAATCCCCCGCCAGCCTTTTTGAACTGCTCTGCTCATTAAATGTTTATTGGAGTGCCGGGATTAGGGGGGGATTTGGCGAACTTGGTGAACTGGTATCTACTTAATCACTAAGTAAAACACTCCATTTGATAACGTGTTTCTCACGATATCACACTCTGCCCCGATTTAATGAAATCCCCTTCAAGTCCTGCTTATTAGGGGCCACTTTGCAGCCTAAGAGTCTTCTTTTGCACAGGCGGAATTACGCTTTCCTGTATCTTTGCATGGATGGAGCACTTTATGCTATACTCCAAGAGGATTCAACAGCAGCTCCCAATATACTTTGCCAACTACAGGAAAGGAAGTGTACGATGTATTCACATTTTACACATGTTCTTGAAGTTTCTATCATCTGTACTGATCAAATAGTCACAGGTATTCTTGACCAACATTTACTGCCAAAGTGCAAGCTCTCTGTGCTTCGGACCGTTTTGTTAAAGGCGATGTAAACCCAGTCCCTAAAGTTTCATTTAAGTTCCAACTTATAATTTCGATTGTAAATTTTGGTATTTTTAAATCTGCTTCTATCATTAAAATAATAGCTAGTTATGTTGCCATGAAGGGCCTTGTTCAGGCACTTCCTGTTCTAGGGTCACAACGCTTTGTCCCCGACTCCCAATCTTTCTCCTGTGTTTTTTAACCAGATATATACTCTTCCAATGAAGACTGCAACTGGCTGTGCCAATCAGTGGTCACTGTTGGGAAAACTGCCCTGAGAAATGCCATACAGCCATTGCTAAAGTAGATGCACGTAGAAGGAAAGTGACTGCAAAGAGGCTGCAGGAAGTCAGCCGCACTAAGATGAAAAATGTGAAAACCGTATTTTATTTCAAAAGTATTTATAATTTAGTAAAATTTATTGTACACAGAGTTAGGGTTTACATCTACTTTAATACAGAAAATTCCCACTGTTCACCACAGGCAGAATGATCAAAGTCAATTTAGTGTAACAGATCTTGCCATGGCTGTGGATACAAAGGGAAGGAAAGAAGACACTTCTATGACTGACCATTTGTTGTAAAAGGTACACTCTAGTCAGCTGTGGAAATGTTGCATCTACGTTGACTCAAGAAACACATCCTACAGTACTTGCTGAATGTGTCTTATTTTGAATTTATCTGACATTCTGGTAAAGTCCCTCTAATCCTCCACATCTTAATCATCCTGAAACAAAGTCTGCAAAATCTATTTTTTTGGGTGGGGCGGTCCTTTAGGGCACATTCATGCCAGTCCACTGTGGTAACAGGTTACTTGCATTGGTGTGCTGTGGTGCCATTCAATGGCACCCCAGTGCACCTTAAAAAAATGCTCGGGCGCTCCAAGTACTACGGCACAATGCATTTTGTCCTGTGCAATGCGCTACTGCTAAGGGCTCCTGATATGCACAACAGGAAGCTGCACAATGATCGACACCATGTATAATGTATGATCAACATGGATTTCAGTTTTGTAACTCTACCCCTTTCTTCTGTGCCGTTCACAAAGGGGTGGAGGCACAGCACCGCAACTATCGATCATGCATGGTGGTGATCATAAATGTGGCTTCCCGCTATACATATTAGGCGCTCTCAGTGGAGCTTAGAGAACTCCTGATGTACTAACAAATTGACATTGTTTATGTGAAAAAATAACGAAAACAAAATGTATAAAAGCTGTGCCTGAAATTTGGCTTCAGTTACTCTTGAAGGCAGTTCGTCAAGAGGTTTTAAAAACTGAGACAAAAATGGATTTTGGATTTTCATGATACAGTTAAAAAAAATATCTTTATAAAAAAAAATTATAATCTTGTACCTTTTTAATTTGGTGACAGTTGATGCCATATATGCTGACATATTATGTGCGGTCTTGGTTTTAATTTTTCGGTCAATTATCCAATATCCATTTTTGTATGCTGTATGTTGATGGTAATCTCAGTTACATTGAACCTAACAACTCTTGAAGGGTATCCCTGGCTGACTCAATAGCTGCAAAACTAATGAAATCACTTGAAAAAATAGGACTGAGATTAAGAGATCAAAGACGGTGTAGGTTTACTGATGGAAGTCATGTAAAACACATCTTGAGGATGTTTTGGACTGCCTGCATCAAGCCATAGACTGGGGTGGTCTAGTAATTAGAGCTTACCAAAATTTTGAAGGATAATTTGATACTATATATCACTGTGCATTCAACAACTGCAAGGATTAGGAAGAGCTTGCCAATTTTGGAATGTATATAAACATATAGCTGAGGACACCAACCCATGGTGGTCTTTTGGGGGGGTTTCCCTGTATGCTGTATATTTGTCCGCAGGAAGCTCTGTTCTCCAGTCTGGGTTGGAAAAACTCTCTAACAACCCAGTCACATAGCCATTTCTGCTAATCAGTAGGAAAATCAGTTGTTGCAAGGTTCTACCTTTACCAGAAGGAAAGAGATTCTCCCTTAGTATGCATGGCAATTGTGCCAGCAATGTTTCTTTGCATGTTTCTCCATGGTTGAATGATATGAACTTATAACAAGATTATAAAAACAAAAGGTAAGCATTTCCGAACGATCACTAATGAACGATCGATCAGCAGAAAATGCTGCATAAATCTATTTTATTTTTTTAACTGGTGATCTTGTTTTGGGCTTGGAAGCTATACGTTGTACACAAGTCCATTTTTACTGTTCTGGCACAAATGTTTTTATCATTTCAGTTATTTACTTCTCATGCAAAGCAATATTTAATAAATCATTTAACCTAAACCTAACTCTTAATGTTATTCTAACACTTAACCTCAACTTGAGGTCACTTCACCCCTTAACTTCAGGAAATGTATACTTTCATGTTTTATGTCTGAGTTGGAAGTATCAGTTTTTTTTTTTAAAGGAAAGGGTTTGCTATTTTCCTGATTGCCATGTGGGTCCTTAAAGAATCTTTCAAAAAATGCAGTATTCCACTTAGGGAAGAAGACAAATCTAAGCCTTTTCCATTAAGAACAATTTGCACTTTACCAGTTTGAACAAGCCAAAGTAACTAAGTAACTTTATTTCCATAGCTGATGGTTTTATCGTCTTAAGTCACAGTATGAACTGCTCCAGAAATGTGGCTCTACATTGTAAAGATAATATGCCTGGATAGGAATATGAGAGTTGCTCTTGCTGACTTGTGTCTGGTGATGGGAGTTACAGACTGTTATTATTATACAGGATTTATATAGCTCCAACAGTTTGCGCAGCGCTTTACAATATAAGGAAGACATTACAATCGCAATACAATTAAAGACAATATGGTAAGGAGGGCCCTGCCTGTGAGAGCTTACAATCTAAAAGGGAGGGGCAAGGGGCTGTTCTACTTATATGTCATTCCTTAGGGAATCATTGCCCCTAAAGTCCTTGGTGAGTTACTGGTCCTGAACAATGATATGTATATTAGTTGTACTGATACCTGGCACTCGCATGCTTGTTTCATGTCATTGATTCACCATGTAGTAAAAGAAGAAGGATGACAACCTCAGAGTTTGCACCTTCGAAAAAGTGGGCAGCTCTTCAACAGTGGGCTGTTCTATCCTCACAAAATTAATTTAAGTGGATCTTTAGTTAAAATAGGACCCACCTACATTCATCCAGCTCCCTTGAAGGACTAGAATGTAGAGCTAGGTCTGCTTTAACTGATTACCTGAAATCAGGTAGGCAAACTAGATGTTGCAAGTCATCCAACACCTCACAGCAGTAAAAGAAAGTAGGACCTATGGTAATATGCCCTGGAGCTACAACATCCTGCACTGGGATGCCAATGTCAGCAATCTTCTGGTCAAGTCCATAAAGACTCTAATGACATGAATGCTCACAATGCGGAGTTACTATGGGTCATGTGACCTAGCAATACTGGCTTTGCATCATTTAACCACATCATGAACAAGCTCTATACAGCTCTGAAGTACTTGATTTGTTAATTGCCCCTAGCCTGCCACCATAAAGCCTGTGTAATCTATTAAAGAAGACCCAACTCTACAGTTCAGGTTTGCTTTTAAGTAATATAAAAAATTACCATAAGGCGAAACTGTTGCTTTAGGGTCACATAGTGGTCATTCATGACCCTAAGCACCTGGATATGTAATCAGAATTTATATTGGCTCATCCTACTCTTCAGCAGAGGTCACATGACTTTATGCCATGATATTCTTGATGGGATGGACATAGATACATTGGGTTTTCTGGGTCTTGAGTCCTAAGCTGTTCTTATTGTATGCCAAGTTTTTTTAAAATTTTTTTTTTACTACAACAACAGGCCTGCGTTTTACAATGTTCAGCTTTCCCTTACACCACAGTCTTTCTTTTACCGCGTCATATTTTTTCCTCACCTCGTGTATTGAGTGTTTTCTGCGCAGGTTCTCTTTACAATTTTATTTTGTATTTATTTTACTTTTATTCTTGCTCCTGTGGAGAAAAGAAGGTGGGGAGGGGAGTTAAAAATTACAGCCCCCAAACACAAAGCGGGACCGTGACAAAGGACAGATTAAAAGGTTTAGAGCAAGGTCAATGTGGGTTTTTCTCTAACTAAACACTTTCCTAAGATTTCCTTGCAGGGGAAAATAATGAAGGCCGTACAAGAGGTTTTCAAGGAGTTTGTGCCCTCTTCACCAGCCTGCATTCGCCTGTCCTCTCAGTATGGGGGTTTAATATTCCTCAGCTTTGTGAATTGGTCCAGATGAATAATTGTTGGGCTCTCACTGCAGGAGTCGGGAGCTTATTCTAAGGGCTTAATCACTGTGTAAACAGCCCCCTACCCCTCTCTACTTAGAATAGGCTAGATTCTAGCACAGTAACTTAGGATATTGCATGGAAGTTGCACTTTGAAATGCAGAACGGAGGATGGAGACCTCGCTTGATCTTTTCCCTGTGTTATGGTACCCATACATGGGAGTTTTAATTATGGGAAGCTGTAGCACAAATTTGTGAAGAACATGGGAACCAATCAGCCAACATTAGGAGCCAGGAGGCAATGCTGGGCATCCAGGGAGCAGGGCATAAAGAGGGGGTAGTTGTTCCGGAACCCATGTGAGCAGGGGACAGCTGTTTTCTGCATACTTATTAGGATTTAAAATGAAAAGTATCCAATTTTAATAAAAGCAAGTCAACAGTACAGGTAAAGATTTCATGTACGGTATGATGGTACTGTAGTTCAAAAAGGCCCTTTGGTTTCAAAGTGTGTGTATATATAGCTAAAACGTTTTTGTTTTTTTTAATGTTTTGGCTATAGTAGGGAATACTGTCAGTGTATTCTTTTTTGCTGCCCATACCTGGTGGGACTCAACTGGAAGTGAGAGAAAGTTTCTCCAAAGTGAGGGGGAATTCCCCTCTTAGACAGTTTTAGACAGCTGCCCCTATAGCAAGGGCCTTCTTTGGAAGATTCCCCATCTCCTCCTTTTGGCTATAAAATCCATTCCAGTTGTTGGATTTCCAATATAATTGCTATCCAAAATTTAGGGTGTCCTCTTTGTCCCAGTGACAATGGTCACCAGGAAAAATAAAGAGGATGAATCTTCCCAGCTGGGACAGAGACTGCATTCCCTAAACCTTTCCTATTTTGGCTATAAATACACTTTACATTTTGCCGTTGACAGCAGAACCATCTAAAAAATTAAATAAAATCACTGTCCAATAATAAATTACCGTAACCATTCCCAGTGTGTAGCAACACCACCAGTACCTTGTGGGGCTTTTCTTAAAGATCAGCTAGAGTAGCTGTATGAACAGTGATGTCTTTGAACTGGTACCTAATGGGCCGCACAGGGACGGGAAGAATTTATTTGTATACCTGCACTCCATCACATCTTCATGCAGTCTGAATCTGCTGAAATACTGAAATCTCAGTTAGGTAGCCGGTGTGCCAGCTCTTTGGGTGCAATGGCTAATTTGCATGATTTGTCCAGCTTTGGGATGTAGTTTTTGTTTATTTATAAACATTTTTTAGAGTTTTTTGTGAAAGTTATAAATACGTCCACATGCAGAGCTCTATTAATAGACTTCTATTGAAAATACTGTACTCTCCGTATGAGTAACTGTCTGTTTAAAAATAGATCACTGCAAGATGGATGATCTATTTAATTTTCCCCTGCTACACATTCACTGCCTATTGTACATCTATGGACATCTTGGCAGTTTGATGATGAGATCTTATTTTTTTTCCTCTCTCGCTTTTGGGATTCAAATTATTTTATTTTCTACTGATTAATAGATACATTCTTCAAAGGTCTGTCCACCAAAAACTGAAATTATTTGAGAGGCATGGACTTTGAAAGGCTTGTCTTAATTCAGCCTCTACAGGGGTAGCCTCATGCAATAATGTTTAACATTTTGCATGTTAGCAGAAATAATCCCCTTCAGGATTTTGGCTTCCACCGGCTTCAGAGATTTTCTAGATCTCTACGGACAATCTTGAGGGTTTTTATGTTCACTGATTTTTTGTTAACCTTCTATATTGTATCTTACTAGATATAAATTGGTCATTATTTATGGTCCTTCTTAGGACACCCTGCTACCTTAGCCCAACACCCAGACCAACAAAAAAATTGGGAGATCAAAACATTTCATATTACTTTACCCAAGGTTACCTTAGGTACCAAAGCTGACTGAGATTCAAAGAATTTTTGAATGAAACATCTCATTTACCAGTGCCAAATGCCTTTGTACTGCTTCTTGATGACTAGCATAATATATGCAACCCAGAGTCCTATTATAATGTTTCTCCCATTTTCCCACAGAGAAAACTTCTTGCCATCTACCTCCACCACGACGAGAGTGTCCTCACCAATGTTTTCTGCTCCCAAATGCTTTGTGCTGAATCTATTGTCTCCTATCTGAGTCAAAACTTCATCACGTGGGCCTGGGATATGACCAGAGAAGCTAACAGAGCTCGGTGAGTCAGGGGAGAATTTACATGTACTGTACTCAAATTTTATAAGTAATGTGCCACTGTTTGTTTTACTTAAACACACCTTTGTAAGCCTAGCTTTTTGCCTGCCGCCTTTGTCGTCACTTTGTGGTTTTTGTGGGGTTTTTTTCCCTCTATCTTTTTGCTACATTTTCTAAATTTTTCTCTTCTGGTCTCCCTTCAATATTATCGTTACTTTCTATTCAGCTCAGTAACCTCCATCAGACATGCTGTTTAGGGGACATTTAACAGTAGTCGGAACTGCTGCCAAGCATTTAGCCATGCTTGTTAACCCGGCCTAAAATATTCAAGGCTTTTTTTGCAGTGTGTAATGTAAACTTAATTAAAAAGGTTTAAACATTTTGATTAAAACTGTTAAGTTTAAAGTAACCATATTTACCTTGTCATAAAAAAAAAGATCAGCATATTTATTAAAACAGTCTACCAGATAATAACCCTTCAATGTCCTTAAAAAAAACATCATAATGATTTGGGTCAACAAATCAGACGGTTACTGGCACTGCACCGGGGCACCCTTCTGCTCTTGCCAATTCTTTACTTACTACTTCGGCACCAACATACCCTTCTGCATTGCACCAATGTGCACTACACTTTTCATCCAACATAATAAGCAGGCACATTTTTGCTAGTTAGCCATAGTTCTTTAAATTACACTGCTAAATTTGGCCTGGTTGTTTAACCACTTCAAGACCAGGTGTTTACACCCCCTTCCTGGCCAGGCCATTTTTCAGTATTCAGCGCTGCGATACTTTGACTGACGTTTATTCCGTCATGCAACGCTGTACTGAAATGAATTTTACACCATTTTTTGGGGACAGATAGAGCTTTCTTTCAGATAGAGCGTATTTAAACACCACTGGGGGTTTTATTTTTTATTATAAGTAGGAAAAATTACTGAAAATTTTGAAAAAAAAAAGTTTTTTTTAACATTGTTAGGAAACATTTATTATTACCCAGTTTTTTGGTCAAATATAAAAGATCGGGTCACGTCGGTTAAATAGACACCAAACATGTCAAGCTTTAAAATTGCGCGCACCCGCGACATCGCAGAAAACAACCGCAACCAAAATTAGCCATGGGCGACGCTTTATACGTTTTTACCGCTCATCAGTTTAGTGTTATCAGTGATTGATGGCTTATTGCTCTCACTGCGACGTTCGCAGTAGTGATGTATTATACAACACTTCCGCATTCTTTCAGAGGAGAGGGGACCGGAGGGAGCTCGTGTACCGAGCTCTCTCTGATCCCCTGTGTCACAGGCGACATGTTGATCCCGGGCTCGCACCGGGCACAGCGGAGCCCGGGATCAGCGGGACAATGGCGGGGGGGGACAGCAGAGGGTGGCGGGGCCGCACCGATCGTCGCTAAATACAAGCGATCCGCCGGTTTTACACCCGGCGGATCGCATGTATATTAACGGGCATTGCTGCCCGTTTTTAAATTGCGGCCATTTCCCGCTCGCGCGTGCCCGGCGGCGCGCGCAAAGGGGCGTGTCTGAGTGGATGTCTAAAGATGCCCGCTCAGATCTAGAGAGCTCCTGGCCGGCCGTTTTTTTTTACTACGGCCGGCCCGGAGGCAGTTAAGCTTCATTGACTCCTGGTCATGTGACATAGTAATCAATACTAGTAACCAGTAGCATCTTAGAGTTAATCTTTTCTTGGTCTGACTGCAGCAGTCTGAAATCAGAGTGGTTTGTCAGGCTGGTTTATAGGGGTTTATGTGTGTCAGAATTTAATAAATAATAAATAAATAAAACTTTACGTTGGGGTTTGACTGTCATTTAAAAGGTTAGTCCACCTAGAACTAAACAGTAAAACCATCAAACATTTAACATCTTGTATCTCTTGGGGACCCTATTGGTGAGATCTCTGCACTTGAGTTTCTCAGTCTGCACACTTTGTCTGCACATGAAATGTTTCTACTCTCGCTGTTTTTTAATTTTAATTTTTGGGAATGGCAGCAAGAGAAGCTGGAACATGTGAAGCTGGGTGGATAAACACTCAGGAGAACAGAAGCAGTGTCTGGAATGATGGCAGAGAGATATCACTGAGAGCGCATTACGCTCAACTTGTAATCAAAATATTCCTTTTTATTAGATTGAAACTTTAATAAAGTCTACATTTAGGAATACTAAATTGACTTCATGTATTTACCATGCCCTGATTGATCTATGACCATCTCTGTACTGTTCTTCTAGAATTGTATCTCTTGCCTGCTCTATGGTGGACCAGATTGTCCTGTATAGCATTAAAGAAAAGCTGAGCAGTGCTTTGCTTCTTAACATTGAATAGAAATTTGAAAAGGAAGGAAAACATTCCTCGAATGAAACTCAGGGGCCCTTTCTTCTGAACTGAACTCCATACTTTGTTCAGTAAACTCCCCTATACTACTGTGAACATTAACCATCACCACAGAAGTCCCCCAAGCCTTTTATCCATAACTCCTGGCAGTTCCAGAACCATCTGTAGTGGCTCAATTCAGAAGGATACCTGCTGTTTCTTTGTCGTGCTCCCTGTTTGATTCGGCAGGTCCCTTTCTTTTACAATAAGGAAAATTGCAGTGTAGTTTCATTAGCAGAAACGGCCTTGCTTCACAAGGTTTTCTATGAGCGACCATCGGTGGCCACGTAATTGCTTTATGTTTTTACCCGAGCAGTTTATTAAGTAGCAGAACTTGGATACAATAGTAATAGGCATTTACCGGTCGGACAGATACCTGCAGTGTGCTTTTACCAAGAGCTGACCCTCTCATCCTGCCCACAGCTGTTCCCTCTGGATGTCATTTCACAGAAGATTCAGCACAGTATGCTGTAGGACACATTTCTTCCTCCTGACTGGTGATGATTTCTAAAGGTTGGAGGAAGAATAATATCTGTTGCCTGTAGTAACTAATCAGATTGCAGCTGTCATTGTTTTTACCGTTTGGTTGGTCATAAATGGGCGCAGTCATGTGCTTGGTCATAAATGGGCGCAGTCATGTGCTTAAGTAGTTTGCGGAGTCCAACAACATTTCAGCAGCAGAACCTTGCTGTGGTTTTCCATTTTACTAGAATATTTTTACATGATAGAGTCAATCCTCTCCACCTTGCTATTACAGGATTACTGTCTAAGACCATCCTTTAAGCTTGTATTTGTAATACATGAATTGAACATAGCAGTTAATGAAATAGACTTCATAATGCTGATTAGGAAAAACTTCAACAATAAGTCAAAAAGGCCTTTCAATATATGATTGAGTTGTATTTACTTTGCTACAGCCAGAATACTTTGATTTGGTGGATTTCTTCTGGATGGATATGCAGCCTTCTGTCACATGATTCTGTGTTGCTTTCCCTTTGAGAACAACAGGACACTTTGCTGAGAGCCTAAGAACACCTGGCCTGCAGTCTTAAATCAGATTTTGGTCAGATTAATGACCATTCAGAAAATATAGATAATGGCAACCATAAGGAGCCAGTTGAAGTAGGGGAAGTGATGCACTTATTAAGCAGAAAATAGTAAGTCCCTCTGCACTCCTCACAGCGCTCCTGGCCAAGTACTTGTAGTGGTGCTCGCAGTGACGATCACGGATGGCACCGTGCAACAAACAATGTAACCGACTTTGTCAGTTACATTGTCACCCTGATGAAAGTATCCTGTGCGGTCCCGAAAATTCGCTATTTTATACATGACAATTGACGATTGGTCCGATTTAAATGGACATCAGAGATATTTACTGAGTGCTGGTGATTTCCTCAAGGCAAGCACATGCAGCAAAGATATGCGGGTGCACAGGCTCTTCAGCATCCACCTAAGTTCCACCCAATGAGCTAGGTAACCCAGCCTGGTATCAATAAAGCTTGTTGTGGTGCAGCAGAAAATTCAGCTTATGGGTTAATACACTTATTACACTGGTTGTTTCCCCTTAGTAATTTTTAAAGCCTAGCTCCCCACAAAATTTCAGTTTTGAATTTTTTTGTGGCTGGCAAGTTGAATCCCATGGCTTAATTTATTTTACTTCATGAGATTTCTACTAGATTACCCAGTTGTGCACCACAGCCTTGATTGTTGTATAACAATATTTTACTTTAAAGCAACCCTGTCACCTTGGTGAAAAGGTTAAAAGCTGACCGGTCTAGCCAGGAATAATCATAATACTAACCTGCCCAGTGAGTAATGAGTCAAATTTTAATTTCATGGCAGAGATACCGCCTCTGCTGTTATCTCACACTTAAGGGTGTTAATTAGCATGGTCCCTGCGCTACCGCTCATTGTGGTTCCTCCACCCACCGTGTCTTCTAGTGGTTTAGTGATTGGCAAATGTGGCCATACACCAATCGAATTTTGTTTAAAATTGGTTTTGGAACTTTTTTATTTTCTAATAGTTAATGCGGTCAAACCGACAATTTTGACCATTGTGATGAAAAAAATTGAAGGAGCAGGATGATAAAACATTTTCTCAACCAGAATTTGGACAGTGAATGTGTCATTTAAGAAGTTCTATTCATTCCTTAAATCAAATGTTTAAATCGAATAACATTTCGAATGTCATTCTACATTTCTCTGATGGCATTATGGAATGTTCTGATGAGAATTTTCATATGAACAAGAACCAGTGTATGGTCAGCTTATGAGCAACCTAAGCGAGTGTCTGTAGACACGCTATCCAACAAATCTGAAAGTGTTGAATAGTAGCAGTGCTGATAAATTTAAAAGGGTTTAAGCACTTTTTCCATACTGGACAGCTTTTATCATTTTTACCAAGACTACAGGGTCACATTGAGTTACGACAATTTTTTGTTGGCTGGAATGTACCTTTTTTACATAGTCTATTTCTAGGTCTGGAGATATGTTGGCAGGTTCTTGCAGTGTTGGGAACCAGATGTGCTCTGCAGAACTTGGTTAAAAGGCTCTTTTTTTTTTTCTTTTTTTATTGCGCTTGGTATCCTTCAGTCATTGTCTCCCTTTCTGCTGGGCTTTTGATTATAGTGTCAGCCTTAACCAAATGTCAAGATCAATTTGCAGCCTGGTTTAACTCGAGGTTTGCATTCTGCCAGCAGCAATTGTCCCCTGGACACAATGCCGTGTGTTCCTGTAACTTCAGACTAGGGGCAGCATCTAATGACTTTATTAGTGTGCCTTCTTTAAAAAAAAAAAAAAAAGGCTCACTAATTGTTCACATCTCATTGTCAGCTGCCCAATAATTACTGCACGGGATTGTCAAGAGCTGCACTTGTGAATACATTCTTAAGTGCTGCGAGAAGAATAAAAAAAAATAAAGAAATCAAAAGAGACCAAGAGGTGAAAGTCTCAGAATGCAAGAAACAGGCTGGATGTGCTTGGGGTTTAACAGTTTAAAATGCCTTTCTTGCCCTGTCACAGGAAAAAGGTAAACTAACCTTCTCAGGAAACACTTGATAGGATGATAACGTGTGACGGGCTTAGTGAACCCTCAAGGTATCCGTTTTCTCTTAATGATACGTTTGCCTCAGTTTCCCATTCCGCCAGTAAATGAGTTAAATAGGCTGCAGGAAGATTTTCTTTTCTCAAGGTGATAATCCCTTTTCTGAAAGGCAGTGGTACAGTAGAAAAAGAAGATCCCATTTTTCATTTGTATTCCATTCCAGATGGCAACCCGTGAGAAATTAAAACATGAAGCAGCGGGCAGACCTTGCTGTTTTTTTGTTGTCCTGTTTTTCCGGCCGCGGAGCTAATTGTGAAGTTAATTTTGGTGGATGGGTGGTACAACTTTAAATAACGATCCACTTGTATCCCCTTTTCCGTGAACCCTCTCTTGCTTTTGTTAGGGTCACGTTGCTTTATTTTTTCGACCCTGCAGGGCAAAACAGATTATTTCGTAAGAAAATATGCATTACTTTTTGGTATGGAGGGGCATGTGACTCACTGTCCTTCCTCATGTGACAGTGCTGGTGTTTGGTGAGTGGTTTAGTGCTGTCACATGTGTAAAGTCCAACTAGATCAACTTACACAGAACTCTGACTGAACCGAGCAATGGGGGAGCAAAAGAAGGGCAAGTATATTTTGCTGAGGAGTGTGATATGTGGCCCTGTCACAAAAGCAAAGCAAGGCCCCCTATAAGAAAAGCAAACGTATCTTTGCGGCAGGCAGCAGTTTCAATCTTTTCTCACTAGCGGTGTTAACAACACTTCTGCTATCCAACACTTCTGAGTTTTGTGATTAACGTGTCCAGAATCGGTGTTGCCTCCCACCACTCACTTTATGACTATGTCCTGCAGAGATGTGGTGGGCAACCACAGTGCCCAGGGAGGGACACACTATGCTACACAAGTTACATAGTTACATAGTATTTGAGGTTGAATAAAGACATTAGTCCATCGAGTCCAACCTATTAGGATTTCATTCTAGGAGTACCTGTACCCCTGTATATTACGGTCCCTTAAGAAATCGTCCAAAAGTTTCTTGAACAATTCCACATTATTTGCTGAAATCACCGCCTGTGGCAGTGAGTTCCAGACCCTAACTGATCTTACTGTGAAGAACCCCCTTCGCCCCTTGTGCTGGAATTTTTTTTCCACCAATTTTAGGTGATGGCCTCTAGTTTTTGTAATGGAGTTGATTTTAAACAGTTTATCGCTAATGTTGCTACCACCATTGAACTTTTTGTATATGGAGATCATATCCCCCCTTAATCTCCTCACCTCCAATGTGAACATGTTTAAATTTAGTAGCCTTGTCTCGTAGCTCTGGTCCTCCATACCCCTAATTAGTTTGGTTGCCCTCCGCTGGACTTTTTCCAACTCAAGGACATATTTTCTTAGTACCGGTGACCAGAACTGGACCGCATACTCCAGATGAGGTCGAACCAATGATCTATAAAGTGGCAAAATTATAGACTTGTCCCTGCAATACATCCCCTTTTTAATACAGGACAAGACCCTGCTAGCTTTGTTTAAAGCAGCCTGGCACTGCAAACTACCTTTCAGTTTGTGGTCTACAATGACCCCCAAATCCTTCTCCATTTCTGACTTCCCCCAGCGGCATACCCATAATTGTATAACCCATTTGTTTATTTTTAATTCCAAAGTGCATTACTTTGCATTTATCGACATTAAACCTCATCTGCCACATTAATGCCCACTCCCCTATTTTATCCAGGTCCTCCTGTAATGTTATAATGTCTAAGTCCGTGTCTATTACCCTCCCTATTTTGGTGTCATCCGCAAACACGGAAATATCGCTGTTAACACCCTCCCCGATGTCATTAATAAATAAGTATTGGAAAACAGTAATGTTGGTAGCTCTGAGGGTGAATATTTCAGTTGCCAGCACCAGAAAAATAAGTATGTTTCTTTATAAGATGTCGCCGCTTTGTTTTTTTAATCTGATCAACAGGGTCTCTATAAAGTGAATCTGTTGCTTTGCACTGTAATGGCTAACTCATTTTACATGGTTCAGAAGAGGTCTAAATGCCATTACATTTATCGAATAGTGCAAAAACCTGAAAAAGTATTTTAAAAATAAGGCCCCTGATTTTTTTCTTTGCATTTCAATAGCATTTTAATAATAGCTGAAACAGAGAAGAAATTGCTTTGGAGAACATCAGTAAAGTCTCACATCCGTTCATTTTCCAGAGACACAGATGCCAACATTTTTCATTCTACTCCGAGACAGGGCCACCATCAGCAGTCTTGAGGCCCTTTACTACTATGATCACATTTTAAAAATAAACCTGTCACCACAGGGATACTTGTGAATAAAGCCCAGCTTGTTAGGGTTTAGAAAGATGTTCCACGTACGTACAAATAAACCTCAACTAAGCAGCTGTGCAGAGGAGCACAACTTGGTGTTTTGCACTGTTCTAATTGCATTCTGAGCACAATACTGTCACTGGTGGGACCTGTTATATCTACTAGGGCTGCAACCAATTGTTGTCAACTTTTCTCATTATCGATTAGTTGGTTGGATCCTCTAGCTCTCTCCTTCACGCTGGGAGCAGTGGGCGGGTGCACAGCAAGCAGTGGACAGGTGCAATAGCCAGCCTGCTATTGGCTATTGCACCCACTACCTGCTGTATTTACATTCAGCTGCCGCCTGCGGAATCTTGACACTGGCAGCCGTCCTTCCCTGGCTGAAGCTCCTTGTGCTTACAATTCAATTATAAAAAAAAAAAAAAAAAATTATAAAAGGTGGGAAAAAAATAATTTTTCAGTTTCGGCCTGACAAATTCTGCTGCCGGTGGTGCGTTGCCATTTATTTCAGTGGCACCCCAAATGCGCCTCCCATCCACGGTGTGATTGCCCGCACTGAAACTCACAGTACCACAATGCTTTGCGTTCCAGTGCAGTGCAATTGCAAAAGATTGTGTGTTCAGTTTTATTCTTAAGTAAACTTTGTAACACTGCATTTGTCTATTTTATTTTAAATTAAGGATGGCATTTAATTTTTTTTATCCGATTAATCGAAAAAATAATCAGCCAAATAATTGATTATGCAAATAATTATTAGTTGCAGCCCTAATATCTATCTTTCTGATTTTCTTTTTCTGGATCATTCAACTAAAGCGACAGAACTGTTCTATAAACTGTTTTTCTTTTTTTGGCACTACACTTTTGGAATTTGTAATATTTAACACTGTTCTTGTTATTCTGTATATATGATGATGTATTTTGTGCACTTTTGCTAATGCTGATTTTTTTAATATCATTTTTACATGGTTTAGATTGTGATTAGGGTTGAGGATTACCTTAGTAGGGTATTTTGACAGAGTGCAGTACACTTTATATTTATATTAGATTATATACTTAACTTAAAGGTGGCTCATGTGTTGAAATTCCGTTACGTTGCTGCTCCATGGCTGTTGCAGGTAATGCATCCTGGTGTGGCCTGGCCATGTTTATAACCCCCTTGGAGCTTATCTGAGGTAAGTCCTTCTGATGACGCATTTCATCAATTAGTGAGTGGAGGTCATATGGGGAAGGGGGTTGGGGCTATTACTCATATCTTCTGTTATCCTCTAAATTATATGTAAACCCTAACAATGAACTTCTCTTACTTGTCCCCTTTTGGTGTGTTAAATATACCACTGAAAGTGTTCTTTTATATCTTTTTGATAAATACTACCTGTCCTAGGATGACAATGCTGCTCCTCTATAAATAGTGTACGGTGAGTGAGCCTTGCCACCCTAGGACAGGAAGTGTGTTACTGACCACATCACCAAGTAAAAATAAAGGGGAAAAAAGCTGATTGAAAAAAAAAAAATGAATGCAGCCACCACCACATCTATGGACTGGTAAGCTGCATATATTACATTTTTGTTCTTGGGTTTGTATTAACTTTAAGGGACTGCAATATTTTGAGCACAGTTGTCCTTTAATGCCCGACCCCACTGATTGCCACCTGCTGTATAAAACACTTGCCTTTTCCCCCAGTTGGCATTCCCTGTGTGGCCCTGCCTGGCACCACACAGCCTTTGCACTCAAAATGTCCCAACCAGTTCCTCTTCTTGCTGCTCATGGGTGCCACAGCCCCTGCTATTTCTATGGGTGAGTTGTGCTCTTGGCGACCTCTAGCCGTCCAGCAGAGTCCAATGCTTAGGGCGACTGTATGCCTGCGCAGTAAGAGGAGGACTCGGCGGGGAGGCTTTTGGAGCCAAGGTTTTGCAGCACTGGGGAGGGCCGCACAATTAATATTGCAGGAATGGGGAGAAGTTTAAATATTTTACATGGTAGGCTGCACTCAGGGGAGTGAGGACTTTAATTAAAGGATAACTTACCAAGAGTAGATTTATCATAGAAGGCTTTTTCTGACCTGTTGCAGTTAAGTGAATGTAGCAGCTTCTACATTTGAAACTGTTAAACAGTGACAGTTCTTTATTATTCTTTCCAGAAAGGGCTCAGTTGAAATGGCCAACATCTCCAGGCTGGAAGCCATTGTTGGTGTAGTGCTCTTGAATTCCCTGTCTTGGCTGAATAGCATTTGACACATGTTCTATTTAAGTGCTGTACTTTGTAAAGCTGCAAATTCCTTCATTCCTTAAGGGCTCTTGTGGATTCAATTTCTCTGTACGTGTGATTGAGAGCACTCAGCTTCTCGTTAAAACTGCTCCTCTTCAGCCCTGCCTCTTCAAGAAATCCAGCATTTTAATATTTCTCCGGCGAGAGCTTTCCCTGGTTCAGTCTTCCTGACCCCTGCACCCTCCAATAATTTGTTAAGCATCCGTTTACTGATCCTTGCCGGCTCTTGTCCCACACGAAGCTCAGAAAGACGATTAGGGAAATTTTCTGCACTTGACATCAGTCAGATGTAGGAAATTAATTTTGTTTAATGCTGTCTCAGGCTGTTTTTTTTTTTTGCCTGGCAGTGCAGTTGCTCAGATGATGAAAAACATTAAGATAAAAAACAGAAGCAGACCAGAAATGTAACATAATGGTTACAGTAGCTGCTTACTTTATATTAACAAATTATTAAGTATTTTTATGTTTAGAGTAATAAGGATAAGTAACTCTTACAAGTAACTACAAGGAAACGCAGCACTCCTGTATCTGTCGAAGATCGGTGTGTAATCTTTTAATTCATCAATCATCAGACAGCATATGTCTCAGACAAAATCTTGAATGCATTTAACACTTACTTGCATTTAATCATAGAGCATAACACAAATATCTTTTCACTCTGCTAGAGATCACAGAACTAAACCTGACATTGCTGCTGTCATTTCTGCCTAGAAGGCCAGCACCATATTTGCTCAGGTTTTGTTCAGTATTTTCCTGGTAACCGTTCAAAATTTGTTGTTATTGACTGCATGTACACACTTCTTCAGTAGATTGTGCTGTACTGCTGCTCCATGTCATGTGATCAATCAGTGAGAAAATCAACTAAAGTAGTGCCGAAACAATTAACTGATTTAATAGAGAATTGTTGTCAATGATTCTCATTAGCGATTAGTGGATCTGGACCCCCTGCTTCTCCCAACCAATCCCCCC
>NW_017306357.1:828244-856536 GCF_000935625.1 Nanorana parkeri | reverse complement strand
GGGAACAGGCACTGGATGATTTCAAGAAGGGTAAGATATACAGATTTTGAATGTAATGATTTTATGAATATTGTGAACTGTGAATATTTGTAATTTAAGCATTATATAGTATAACCCCTTCCTTCTGGCATAACGCACATATGCAGTATTGGGGTAGTGGGCACCCAGCGCTGAGACCAAGATGCCACTGACAGCTTCTTGTCATGTACTAACAATCGAGGGCTATAAGGAACGACTCCCAATCTTGTGATCACTGTGATAGTCAAACACTGTGATCAGTGGTTTTAGAACCCTCCCCTGCACTGTTTCTCCTCTGGGAGGGGAAGATACTATAAGGGCTGCAGCAATTAATCAATGATAATCGATAATGAGAATAGTTGTCAATGATCCTCATTATCAATTAATTGTGCTTCTTTCCTCCCTGCTGGGAACACATCTGGAACACCGACCCCTGCAGCCAGTGGCCAGTTGTCAGGAGAGCCTGCCCTGTCGCTGCTTCAGCTCTGCTTCCCTTCCTTCTCTCCACTTGGAACCTGCTACATGCTGCAGTCTGTGTCCCTTCTGATCCCCACTGCTCTCCCCCACCTGTATCAGTGGGGATCGGAGGGGACACAGACTGCTGCAGCCGGCACCCAACGGGGAGGAGAGACCGGCTGTTGGCACCAGTGCCGCTGTGACTCTGCAGCGCCCCTGCCGCCCCGTTTTTCATTCAACAGCTGGCAGCAAGTCTCCAATCCACAGTGGCCAAGATCTATAGCCAGCCTGCTATTGCCTATTTCAAATTACAGTAGCCAATAGCAGGCTGGCTATTGCCCCTGCCTGCTGCTGTCAATCAGCAGAGGAGTGGGCCTGAAGAAGAACTTTCTCCTTCAGGTCCCTCCTCTGCTGATTGGCAGTGGGCAGGTGCAAAAGCAAGCCTGCTATTGGCTATAGCATTTTAAAATAGCCAATAGCAGGCTTGCTACTGCTCCCCACTGCCTGCTGTGTTTACATTCAGCTTCTGGCACTTGAAAGATGAATGGGTCTTAATGCATAGAGAGGAAAGTCTTGATCCACGTTGGCAAAGGTTAGGCCCAGCACATAGCCTGGGCTTAGGATGCAGGATATTTCACAGGGACAGATTAAAAATGAACACAAGGTCTTGCAGGCAACACAGGGTGTCTACACTTAAAGTATATCTAAGTCCAGGAACAAAAATGTAATGTATTGCAGCTTACCAGTCCTTTGATGTGTTGGCTGCATTTTTCTTTTTTTTTCAGGCTTTTTCCCCCTTTTTTTTAAAACCTGGTGACACAATTCCTGTCCAAGGCTAACAACGCTCAATCACTGTACTGTATCTATGGAGGAGCAGGGTTCTCAAAATAGAACAGCAAGCCTGTTCCCCATATCCATAATATACGAGAGAGGTTTTCTGTAGTCCTTACACTCTCTTCCTGATAGCATTCCTTGAGATAAGACTGCAAAATGCACTGGACAGCAATTTATTTCTTCTTTCTTTCTTTTTTGTTTGCAATGGCTGAACAGATATAACATGCTTAATATGGACAATTACAGATAAAAAGGAGCAAATAAGAGAATTTCATAGCTGGGGTTTACATACACTTATGAACGGTAAAAACATGATTCCCAAGGGGTTGGAATAACACCTGAGCAGCAACACTTTAGTTTTAGCTCTTGTATAAAGGTGCATATGTTTGAACAAGTATGAGCATATCCGGTGCCCTGATATTTCATTTGCTGCATGCTTGTTCTGGGTCAGTGGCCCATCACTTAAAGAAGGAATAAAAAGCATAGCAGCCCCAGAGCTTTGACTTTACAAGAAACCAGAAGGTGCTTCTATATTATTATTCTGACTGGTTCTTTTTTAAAATGTAACATAATGCACTGCCCGGCCAAAATAAAGTCTCACACTAATATTTCGTTGGACCGCCTATAGCTTTGATTGCGGCACACATTTGCCGTGGCATCATTTCAATAAGCTTATGCAATGTCACAACAATTATTTCCATCCAGTGTTATATTATTTTTTCACCAAGATCTTGTAGTGATGATGGCAGAGTCGGACCACTGTGTAAAGTCTTCTCCAGCACATCCCAAAGACTCTCAATGGGGTTAAGGTTTGGACTCTATCGTGGCCAGTCCATATGTGAAAATATGTCTTATGTTCCCTTAACCACCCTTTCATAATTGGAGCCAGATGAATCCTGGCATTGGCATCTTGGAATATGCCCAATGTGCCATCAGCAAAGAAAAAAATCTATTGATGGAAAAACCTGGTCATTCAGGTAGGCAGCTGACCTCATTTTTTTAGGAACATAACGTTGCTGAACCTAGACCTAACCAACTGAAGCAACCCAGATCATTCCACTTATCCAGTGTAAGACTTATAGCTGGGGTTTACATACACTTATGAACAATAAAAACATAAATCCAAAGGGTTTGGAATAACACCTGAGCAGCAACAGTTTAGTTTCAGCTCTTGTATAAAGGTGCATATGTTTGAACAAGTATGTACATATCAGGTGCCTGTTTGCTTGGCTAAATCCAAGTAGTGACTTTTTTTTGGCTAACAGTGTATTCAAAAACTTAAAGGGCAACTGCACTTTTAGGCATTTAAACCTAATATCTCTCCTTGTTCTCCCATTTAATTTATACTCCCTGGTACTTACCTCAGATCAGGTGTGAGGGCCTGTTCACATGATATCGGGTCCTGATCAGGTGCGGATCTGCAGACGCGGTGCTACTGATGCAGTGCGTTTGGCCGCGTTTTTGATGCGTTCCAATAAAAAAAAAGTGGAGTGAGGCTGTCAGTATGTTAGCTGCAGTGCAGTTCGTTTTTGCCGCGTTTCCTGACCGTACAAAATGTGACATGCAGTATTTTTTCTGTCGTAACCTGAACGGACTGCGCACGTGAGAACTGTAGCCCATAAAACACATAGGGATACATTGGGTTGCATTTTGAGTGCAGGAGCGTACGGATCAGGTCAGCACAGAAAACGGACGTCGTGTGAGCAGGCCCTAAGAGACACTGTTTTCGTGCCCAAGCTGGCAGGGCTATGCCTTACTATGTGCGCATGTGCAGCCTTTTCTCTATAGTACCTGATGGAACAGGTGTCTACGTTTAAGCCTACAGAGAAGCATCTTTAACATTAGGGTCTGTGGAGAAAAGGTCTTGCCAACACAATAGGGCATGGTCCCATCACCTCAGAAGAAGACATAAGCACCACCCAGGCTGCAAGTCCTATGCAAGGGCACCTGTTAATTTGAGGTAAGTACAAGTGGGTGGAGATAAAAGGGTGATGATTAGTAGTTCTGATGTACCATAGTTGTGTAAAACTATCAAAACCACTGTGAAGTTGTTGACAAATGGTAATTTCTGGGTCTTTTTTTTTTAAACATTATACTTTGAATATCTACCATATCCTAAATACATTTGGACAATGCCTTACATTTTTTTTTTTTTTTTTTTAGTTTTTGAATAATTGGGTGATGTCATTTTTTTGTGTAAGTTTTCATTAGATTCTGGTAATTTTAAAATATATACCTATTTAGTTTTTAATATTCTTATTTTCCTTTCGTTACTATTATTACTATCTCCTGGCATATTTTGCCTGCACAATGTAACTGCAGAAGCCCACCAGTTCTGCCTGCCGTTCTGCTATAAATGTAATTTTTTCCCCCCTCATTTACAATTGCAGCCACAACAAAGCCTTGCATCCAATAATGAGAGTGACACTGTTTTCTAACATAAGCATTTACAGAACTTCTCAGCATTGGGGATTTTAGCAACATTTTTGCAACTGTCAATTAATGGACAGACCGAGGAAGCTGAAAACCCTTTGTAGAAATGCTTGCCATGTTTCTTTATCCAACTAAATATTTGTATAATTGAGGGAGACTCAGGAATGGCGGGGTGCCGGCTGCCCTGTGTTAGTTACAATTCACCTCCCTCTGTACATAGGAGGAGACCTGGATAATCCTGATTGGGAGCAGTGAATGGGGCCCTGTTCCATACAGCGACATCTGGTTCCTTTGATGGTCTCCACAGGTCGTTGTGTCGACCAGTCCAGGCTGGACTTGACCCATGCTTCTGCTGCTCTGTCTAGCCTCTTAATGACCTCAGTGAAATGATCAGTGCTTAGCCGTAATGGCCCTCTATTGCTCCATTGTGCAATGTGCGAGCCTGGCTATATAATGCGAGCATGTAACACATTTAATGTGTGTGGTTTTTTTTTAATTTGTTTGACTTTTGTTCATTTTTGCAACCTTGCTAGTAATTTTACACTTTTCTCTTTAAATTGTTTTACCAAGTTTTTTTCTTTAATTAATTTCATCGGTCTTATTTTCATCACGTTAATGATCAATACACCAAGTTTTATTTGACTTTAATTTTACAATTGATTTTTTGTGCTGTTCAGCTTCATATTTATTATCATGGCTACATACACAATTTTAAGAAACCTTTTCTTTTCCTCAAAAATGTTTTACCTTTTTTACTGTATGTATGGAAAAAAAGTAAGTTTTTATATATATATATGTGTGTGTGTGTGTGTTTGATAGTTTATAAAATATTTTCTTTTTGTTAAAGTGTTTAAAGTAAGTGTTAACTAGTTAGTAAACTGTGCCACTGAATTCAGTTTAGTTTAATGAGCCTGCAAAAATGTGTATGTGAAATGTATGCAGTCTCATTTTACATTTTCTGATTTGATCAATAGGTTTTGCCAACATTTTTAGTGATAAGTTTTAGACATGTATGATTCCTGAATTATTTTGTGTCATTTTTTCTTTTTCACCTTCACAAAATATTTAAAACCAGGAGATTGCAGTATCTTATAATCATGTGTAGAAATTAAATTTTAATGCTTTCTAAACTTAAACCTGTACTTTTACGCTGGTGTGCCCAAGTACAAGCAAACAACTTTACCATTGTGCAGTTCTCATGTTGTAAATGATCCCTCCTTAATTTCCTTATATTTTGTGATAGTTTAACTTGCTGTAAATTAGTTTGAATGCTTCTTGCATAAAAATGTGTATATTTTCCGCATGCAAGGATTCTTTGTAAACAAGCAATTGTCTAGCATACTTACAGACTCTTACACCAAACTTAGGAAGGTTTGGTCTTCGTGGTACAAATCTGAGCTTCCAGACAGGAAACCCTAACATCTTTCACTTGGCATAATACCATTGCTGGCTACTTTCCATGTATCTTGGGGCTGTCGCTCCCATTCCTTTGCCGTTTCCATTCCTCTTTCTTTTCTAATCGTCTACTCTTTTTCCTCCCCATGCCACTTATTCTGTTCCTCTTAGCCTTCTTTTCCTTTTTCTCCTTTGCTTCCAATCTAACACTTATCTTTACTCACCTTTAGCTGCTACCTCTTCCCCAGAGGCATGAGTTGTATCACATGCCTGTGCTCATGACTATGGGTAGTTGATGTCAACAGTTTTGCGTTATTTTCCCATACATTTTAGGCCGTTGTCCACATACATACTGCCACATTGGCAATGTCTTCACAGGTCTTTATTATTGTACATGTTTACACACAGTCATAGTTGGTATTTTATTTCTATACTAATAAAAATTTTGGGAGAAAAAAGAAAATTAATATATTTTTTTACAATATCCAGCATTATACAATTTGGAAAGTACTTTCAAAGATGAAAAGTCAGACGAACAGTCAGAAATATATTATACTTGCATTTACTGTAGCACACAGTTCAAGGGGTCTGTTGCTAAAAGATGGACCCAACCAGGCATATTGACTGGTCTTAACCTATTAGAAACAGTTGCTAAATATGTAAAGCTGTCTGGCAAATGTTTTAGAAGCGGATGTGGACTTGATTTGCTAGGATTAGAGTGGTGAATGTAATGGACGAATCTTGGAACATCAACGCTATAGACGTGTTGATGGACTTTTGTTCTGATCAGAGCTGCTTCTTTCCCCATACAAGTCAGTGGGTAAGGAAAAGCTGGTTGATGTAGCTTAGAAGGAGGTCACATGCAGGTAAAAAGGATGAACTCTGAATGACCTCAAAGGTTTTTAAACTGATCTCAAATGAAAGCAAAATGCACCTGAAAGCAAACTGCATTTGCCCAGCCATACAAACCAAAAGCCCGTCAACAGAGGCCCTATTTATGATTGACTGCCATTTAAAGTAAGCCTGTAATGTATACCAAGTATTTAAACTATCGTTATTGGTAAAACTAGCTGTGCTTTCCTTCATACCTGCTCCTATGTGTCTGGGAAGGACTCTAAATTCTAGGTCAAGGCTGCATATAGTGCTTCAACTTCTCTTAGGTTGGGATTAAGCTATGCCCCTTCCTGTTACCAAGCCTAACTACCTGTCAGAAGCCAGAGTCTCTATGACCATTAGAGGCCTCAAACCTTTTTTATTTTAGCCTGGGCATAAGATCTAAGGGGCTCCTCAGAGGCAAAGGGCCTTATCTATGTGTGGTTCACCATTTATATTTTTTTTATACCCTTTGATGGACATTAGTTGCTGGCAAATCTTTTAGAAACTGGTAAGTGTCTTGGGGATTAATGATGGTAAATATAATTATAAATGACATTTTAAGACATGTGAAGAATAAATGAATGTATATGGAATCTAAGGTAGATAGGAATTTCATTAAAAATGCTTCACAACATTTTTTTAAATAAAAACAGAATACCAAAAAGGCCCCTTTTGAAAATAAACACTGTATACAGGAAACATTTATATATTTTTTGAAGCCTAGCTTTGGGCTCAACTCTCCCGAACAACTTTCCAGGATGAATGACTTTGGCCATTGAATAGTCCAGAAAGCTGAGGACATCTAGTGGTGGAAAGTTTTCAACTGCTGCTGGGGGGGTCCTATGATTAAGCCATATCGGTGAAATGCGTGATAGATTGTACACATGGGGAAATGTTCCACAGCATGTATTCTTTACTTTAATAAATAATTGTTTTATTCATGGTGATCCACGGAAGTGCGGCTCGTTTTCTGAGAGGGGGCCAGGGGGGGGCTATTTAATAATAATAAAAAATGTCCTGAGTTGGGCTTTAAGCACAGCTTGTATTCTAAAGTAAAATGCACTTTGGCACACAGATGTAGAACCATCCCTATCTGAATTAGCTTAGAGGTTCATTTTCTTATGACAGTCATACAAAGTAGTGCAAGTTCAGGAGAATGTCAATTAGGCTCGTGGAAGAAAACTGGAGCTTCTAGAGTAGAGCATATGTGTATGGGATAGCCATATGCCTTTATTACATATGCAGGCTTTTATTCCTTTTTTGTAGAGTTGTAGAGCACAGTCGCTGCGTCTGTCTTTCATTGCAAGTCTATGGTCTTAGGTCAAACCTAACAGAAAATAAGACACTGTAAGGATTGTATAGCTTTTCAACAGCCCTCATTGGGCATGTACAGTGGTTTTGCTCATAACTTATTTCTTTATTATAGCTTTGTCTAAATAAATAGTAATGCAGTTAGGCAAATAAAAAATATAGCATATTCCTATTTTGCATTCTACTTTAAGACAGCAGGTGGACCTGTAGGTTCCTTTTTATTTTTTAAGGCTTTATGTTTGCTGCTTTGATGAAAGACACAGATACGGATTTACACAGATCAGTATCTCAACAGCAGTGACTCAACCCTTAGCTCTGTCCAAAGTTTAAGTCAGACAAACTGTCCCCTAAAGAATCTGCTAAGCTGTGCTGTCACTTTAGCTAACTCCTAGTGCTCTGGGAATCATCATCATCATCATCATTTATTAAATGTTTAATAATCATAGTTTCTCTTTAAACAGGGATGCTAATACATTTTCTGAAATAAAAATGACCAGATTTACAGGTGTTTTTTATACAAGACAATAATCAAAATGTGAAACGGCAAACAAAAGTTTACCTGCACACAAGTGAAAGTGTCATTATATAATCTTTCAAGTAAGCATTCCAATATGATTTAAAAAACTAAACTATACTTTAAAATCTCTTATAAATAACAAAGTAATAACTAAGCTCAATGCCACGCAACTATCCCTGGGGTGCGTGCACATAGACAGGAAGAGGCTAAAAAAGTGAAAATAGTGCTTTCTTAAAAACTGCCATTTTATGATGCACAGTTCTTTAGCAACTTAAATCTCATTCAGATTAGGGTTTACATTTTCTTTACACAATTTGATTCGTCACAATTTAATAGTTTATATTCATGTTCCCTTTAGTATGCCTTAGATGCACCTTTATTGTGCTGTAGGATGTATTCTTATCAAGAGCATTACGTTCTTTAAAAACAGTTTATTTGTTTACATTGTAATTTTCCAAATTATTCAGTTCATCATCTTTGGTTAATGGAGTAATAAGACTGCATTGTTCTATTAATCATTAATTAATCATATCGCCCACTTCACTTTCTTCTACATTTATATTCCCTGACATTAAAAAAAAAAAAACCACTCAATTTAAATTATGTTTCATGAAAATAATTAAGTATTAATAGACTTCATTCAGTGGCGAGTTCTCAGAAATTTCCACTGTTTTGCCTTTTCTGACCCATGTTATTAAAACTCTATTATTTTTACAGACTTTATTAAATTGGATCTTATTAAAGCATTCCATATTTGCATTTGGTCTTTCATAATTCATTATTATTATGACATTTACTTTTACCTTCACTTCTGAAAACATATCATAAGGCTACCCTTTTCTCTTGAAAGAAATGCTAATTTCAGACAGTCCTATAATGGAAGTGAAAAGCTTTATCAGTTTTTTCATTTATTCCAGATCGTGGTAAGAATACTAATGCACGACTTTTATATGCAAATATGGAAGTATTTGGATCTTTTTGTTAAAAAGCCTGGTTTTAATTTTTATATAGGTGAAATGGAAGGGATGGAACCATTTCATAGCATTGTCAAGAAAATAGTTTTTCATATTTCACACATTTGCCTTATTGTTTTTTAACTTGAATTAACGGTTTTGCTTAATGCATTTTTAGTTATGGAAAACGTTGGCAACGTTTTCCATCGTCGATTTTTAATCGACTTAATCGAATAATTGTTGCAGCTCTAAGTGGTTTTATATCTTTTTCTGCAAGTTCTTCTGACTGACCTATTAGCAGTTTTTAGGGCATTACAAAATACTTCACGAAGTTGTACTTTCAAATAGTGTTGTGTTCCATGAAAATTTTTTTTTTTAATAATATGACTTTATTAATAAATGTTATGCAAGCCATTAGCTACTAATGAGGACCTGACAGTAAAAGATGTGCCCAAAAATGGCAAGTAGAAGGCAAAGTTGGAAGATTTGCCTGTAAGTTCTCTGCGGCTGATCTTTTTCCTATTACTCACTTACTGTGCCTTGTTCCACACTGTCACGTAGTAGAAAAGTCACTCGCACTCCAATGAGAATTTCAGTCAATGTTCTTTATTGGCAAAAGAATTGTCACATCGTATAGCAATTGTAGATTGGTGGAGGAGCTCTCCGCACACCTAACAGCAGTCCCGGCCAATAAGTGAAATGGTGCTCGTAATGATAACCACGGATGGCGCCGTGCAAACACAGGATAAAGAAAGCAAATCGTCTTTCTGCCTTGAGGAAGGGACCCTGCGCGCCCCCGAAACGTCGGCTTTTTGGATTATTGTGACGTCTTGTCCATTAAAGGGACATATTCATCTTCATTATTGAGTGCTGGTGATTTGCTTCTTTACATCGTATAGCAAAACACTGTTTGCCTGAAGAATTTATGGCTCCTAAACGTCACTATATGATGTGACAATTCTTTTGTCAATAAAGAACATTGACTGAAATTCTCATTGGAGTGCGAGTGACTTTTCTACTACATGATACTGATCTGCAAAGGCATCTGCTGTCATCTCAGCACCCACCTATTATCTTGGGCTCCACATTGTGTCTGTGTGGATGCACCCATCTTGGCAGAAGCCAAGCCATGCTCTTAATTTTTCCTTTGTAATACATTTTAATCATTTCCTGTTGTACCCTATACTAAAAAAAAAAAAAAAAAAACTTTTGGTTTTAGGTATACTGTTATATTGTCAGGATTTTCCTTCATCTGAAAGATCATTTATTCCGTCTTCTTCTCTGCAGATTTCTTACGTTATGTACCCGACATTTTGGCAGCGTAGTAACACAGACAATCCGATCACAGAAGACGGATCAGTTTCCCCTTTTTCTTATTATAATGGGAAAGAGATCATCTAATGAAGTGCTTAATGTCATCCAAGGTAAGGTTGTTTAAAGTTTAATTTTTACTGATAGAGTTGCGCTAATATCATGAAACATAAAAATTTGTAACTGCCGCCATTTTATAGTACAGGGTCATTGTACTATTTTAACAAATTTTCAGGCCTAAAATGTGGATTATAACGTGTGCAAAAAATACCTTGGCAGCGTAAGTGTGAAAGGGATGAAACATGGGGAAATGTATATGTATTGCAGAGACATGCTGCCAGTGGCATCACAAGGGGGTGCGAGCCGCAGCGAGTGACACCCTCGGAAAAGTCAGGCACTCAGTCATGGAGAGCCCAACATTTGCACGGGAGAGGAGGTTACCAGACAGCATACCTTATCCTGCTGGGTTAATGTCCCCTCCTCTCTTTGCCGCCATCCATCACCAAGATGGCTGCCGGCAGGTAAGCATGTGTGATGTCACGCGCATGTGCAATGACATCCCAGCGGGGTGACACCACATCTGGGGATGTCCCTGCGTGCTGCTTATGTTTGTTTTGTTTTTTATTTTGCCTTGACATACACTTTAACTGCATATGACCATTAGGTTTCTGTTTATTGTGGTAAGTTTGCATACCACATACAGTATCTGCAATCAAACGAAGACTATACAGACTGATTGTAATATGTGTGTCCTGCTTTATATTTGTATGGTTTGTGCCTGGTCCCGCTTTCATATGAAATGCCATGGTTAGTATACTCTGGAGGGAAAGTGCTAATTGATCGACTTAAGGACCTTCAAAAACCAAGTGTAGAATTGTTGATATTAATGTGTTGGCTCACCCTGGCCATGCTATGAAATCCTGTTATGAGTGTAACCTTTCAGCAGCTAGAAAATGTCACCACAGAATTAACTTTTAAAACTGAAATGATTACTCTTTTCCTGACCTCACCGGCTTTACAGCTCGCTAATTACCTTCTTTACTATCCAAGACTGCAGGTGATCAACAGTGTATGCTGACTTCTTTTGTATGACCTCAAATGTCAGCTAAGCTTTACCTCGAGTAACAGTTAACCAGACACTTGCGTAGTGATGTTTCTTATTCTTTGGAGATGAGTAGTTTTATCATTTTGAGGGAAGAATTTAAAGCAACCTAGTTCCCCTCCTTGGAAGTAGCCCCTGCTCTCTGATTTTTAAAATACAAATATGTATACGCACCTTTTTTTTTTAAGCAGTCTTTGGTCCGATCATGTGACTTCGTTAGTCCTTTTTCTTTTCTTCAATTGGTGGTGGGTGGGTAATGAATGCTGTAGTGAGGGGAACCACATAATGACATGGCTCCATTTTCTGCAGCATTTTCCTTTGAGTCCACGATGGCCTGATGATGTGCCCACAGGCAATCCTTGATGCCCGGGACTTACTGGAGGTGGTTTGAATGATGTTCTTCAACCTGGACAAGGACCAGCACTGGTGCACAGAGCTGTGAGACTTGGGGTGAGGGTTGGGGTGACAACATTGTAGATAGGGGGAGTATAACAGCTTGAACTGCATTTTTTATTTTTACACGTCATGGTGATTTTTTAATATTCTGCAGTTGGGCTTTACCGCTGTCAGTCAGTTGTTAGATTCCAACACAGAGCAGCCAATCCTAGCTTCTTTTGCAATAATCAGAAGGGGGTAGAATAAGCATGAATATAAAGGTTGCCAAATCACTGGAACAGTTTGTTGTCACTCATAGAGATAAACAATCATAATGGACAACTTTTACAATAGGCATGTACTGATACCGGCTCCATGTTCACTCCCAGCACTGCCGGTCAGAGGAAATCTCTATCTGACCAGAATTTCCGGTATCTGGGGGTAAGTATCGGAGCATTTGGATGAGTACTTGCCCAAATACTCGGTATCGGCGTGGATTCTAGTATCAGTGCATTCCTACTTTATAACCATTTATTACTACAGGTATTTATATAGCGCCGACAATTTACGCAGCGCTTTACATAGCTGCACATTCACATCAGTCCCTGCCCTCAAAGAGCTTACAATTTAAGGTCCCAATCTTGCATACATACTAAGGGCAGATTGCCATTTCTCCTTTTACTTCCTGGAACTCTGGCACATGTGACTAGGACATGTGACAATGCACATCATCTCAGGGGAGGATAATGCCTTTCCCTGAGATCGCCTGATTACAAATTAGATTTCCCGGCAATGCTCTGCTGTTGTAACCTTCCCAGGATGCAAAGCATGGGCACATTACACCATTTGTGCCAAAGAGAACCAGCAAGTAAACAAAATAAATTTGTAAGTAAAATAAAAATATGTTTAGCTAATGAATGTAAGATGATTCCATATTAGCCTGTAGAGCTGCATGCTGATGTGATTTTTAGTCAAAGGGGGTAAAGGTTCACCTGTAATCAGCAGCAGTCACTGTTCGGTAATTCTGAAAGCGACACACCAGCCACTGTCAGAATTCAATAGCCCAGCAAAAGAATCGTCCATCCACACTGTATACTGTATATGGCTAGCTATAGTTGTAATTAAAGCATAGAGTACTTTAACTTGTAATAGGCTCTTTGTTATCATATGTGCTACACGTATCCATAGCTTAGTTACTGTCTCCGTAAAGAACCCTGCTGTATTGGTAGGGAAATCAGTACACAAACAATCTCTTGTCCTTTTGTACAGTCCATTCTTTCTATTGAGCTTGGATATTTATTTTCTGACTTTATAAACATCCCAGCTTCTCCCTAGACTGGGCTTACTCCTGAGTTCTTCATTAATCCTCCAGCCATACAGTTTGAGGATCTCTTGTCTTTGAAAGAGAAATCTTTCTTTCCGTGGTGAGGTGCGGCGCGCAGCGTGTGTGAAGCCGTGAACAGGGCCAACTGATCGGGAGCCGATTAATCGATTATTGAAAAAGTTGACAACTTTTTCAATAATCGATTATAATCGATTATGTCGATTAGTTGTTGCAGCCCTAATGGATTTTGTTTCTAAAGAATTTTGTTTCCACCTACAAAACCATAGTGGCTACCGGAATGTGAAGAGTGGATGGTAGAGCAGATGGTAAAGTTGGTTCTGATATACAGTATATGCTGGAGTTACTTTGTCCCAGCAACTGAGCTGTACAACGGTCAGTATACGGTTTATTTAAAAAAATTGCTATTAGGCAATCAAGAGATTTTATGGTAGAAGAGACATGCACAGTCTCCTCTGCTATAAAACCTACCTGATAATACTTCTTAAACACTTTGAACAGTAAGATTACATATAAAGGGTGTTTTTTTTCCCCCCAAAAAAATTACCCACAAATGAACAACAATTGATGTAGGGCCAGATAAGTTAAAATCTGCTTTTGAATGGCTGGGATGTCGCCCTGTAAGGGCCTTATCAGCATATGAATGTTGCTCTTGTGTGAGCCTCACATGATTGGGCATTCAGTACCCATGCCAAATGTTTTTTTTTTGTCAGTTTTCTAGCTTGAAGCAAGTCAAAGCAGGTCAGAAGTACCTGAAAGCAGTCAGTATTTGATGACCCCCTTCATCACATTGAAAGCTTGTTGCGGATTAGACAGTGGTCTGCATATAAGGTATCGAGTGATGGGCTATGGCACATGGGGTCCCGTTAGTCAGCATTTTTCACTGGCCTGAAACTTTTTGATTGGCTTCTACGGGTTATCGCTCCTGATTATTGTTGCTTGCCATTTCTATTACTGTATTGAAATCTTCCATTAGGAAATGGTACTTTAAACTTGAAATTAGATCTTTATTTTTTTTACTAGGCAACACATCTGTGGACGAGCTTATGATGAGACTCATCTCAGCAATGGAAATCTTCTCAGCCCAGCAACAGGAAGATATCAAGGATGAGGTAACAAGGAAACGCAGTACTATCTTTGAGGAATCCCAGTTTGTTTTAAAGAGAACCAGTTACTGTACAGCCTTAGTGTGAACACTCACAGAAGTGCTTTTTCAGTTTTTAGTAGTTGGGGAATTTAACAGTTTCTTATCTTTCGGTAACCCAAGGGTTAAATGTCAGTGGTTGGGTTTTTTGGTTTGCACATGCTTCAAGGACATTTTTAATGTCATTTTTAAATCCTTAATGTTTTTCATATTTTATATTACGGAAAATATCATCTTTATTCTGTCGTGGGTCTTGCTACTGATAGCAAGGTTGATTGCCAGTCTGGTAAGAGACCCTATTGGTCCAGGGGAAAGGGTATTCTTATTACCCATAGCGGACACTCTGCTTCTGACTCTCATTACAGTAGCATCATGAGTAATTTAAACTGATTGGTTGCTAAGAACAACACAAAAAAAACTTGTTCACCTATCTTCAGACACTTCAGATAATCAAGTTTCTCATCCTTATATACAGACATGAACATGGTTCTCATCTGTCCTTCTTTTAGGCACATATCACTCAGTATATCTTTCCTCTCTTGCCCTGGTTTTAGTCTAATGTATTAATAGGTAGAAATGTACCTTCTAGCTACTGTATATACAACTACCAAATTTAAATATTTTGCTCTGATCAAGACCTGCTTTGATCTAATCATTGTAAGTCTTGCATATAATTATATTCTGTCTTGAATGATTAACACTTTGCAAGGTTACATTTAAAAGATTTGTGTTGTCTCTTATTTAGCTTACTTTGTCTAAGCCCCTTATTTTAAGATTGAGTTTTTGGGATCAGAACTCAACTAAAGTCTTGACAATTGCTGAATTGCTGCCTGACCTCTTACAGGGTTTCCGAATCCCTGATAATCCATAGTAGGGTCAAATAAAAGAGCTCTGAACCTTGCCCCTGTTCACACCTAGACGTTTTGTAGCTCTGAGGTACCAAACGCTGAACATATGGAATCCTATTGTTTTTTATGGCCTCTGTTCACACCTGAGAATTATTTGCTTGTAGTAAAATGGCTGTCATTGGAAAAAATACACTTATCTGCAGATTTCTGCACTTTTGGCCATATGGACTTAAAGGAGAACTATGGGGTCAGTGTTTTTCACCATAGTTCTCCTAAGGGTCACTGGAGGATATAAACTAGCGTTCTCCCGTGACCCAAAGATCAGTATACCGCGAGCTGCAGCTCGCGGTATACTGAGACCGCCGCAGCCGGGACGGATCCCGACATTACTGTCGAGATCCACCCAGCTGCGTGAGTGACAGCTGGCTCTGCCTATATATAGGCAGAGCCAGCTGTGCCCGCCCCCTCCCCCGTCCGTTCTGCCAGTCAGCGCTGGAGGATCGGACAGGGGAGGGGGAATCCCTGCATGGAGCCGTGAGTGACAGTCACGACTCTCTGCAGTGACATGATCGAGAAGTGAGCCAGCGACGGTATGCGTTCGCTCACTTCCCGATCTATTGAGCCGACCTGTGACAGTTTCATTGTCACACGTCGGTTCGAACTATAAGGTTGAGTGAAAATCACTCACCTCATAGTTCTCCTTTAAATGCTAACGTCCAACACAAGTGTTTTTATGCATTTTTTTGCGTTTTGTCTGCAAAAAAAATACTGGGGAACAAAATGGAGCACAGCACAAGCTGAAAAAACGTGCAACAAAACACTTTGAAAAATGCTTAAGAACAATTGGCAAACGTGCGTACATTCACTCAAAATTGCTTAAATAATAATGAAAACAAAAAACACCTGAAACACTGACGCTTGGGTCTGAACGGAGACCCAAAGGGATTGTGTCACAGAAAAAAAAATCCCCCAAAGGGATTGTGTCACAGAAAAAAAAAAAAATCACTTTTAGCAGGCATAAAGTGAAGGCACATGGAAGTGCCTGCAGATACATTCAGCAGATGAAATTCCTCCTTGTACACCTAAATGCTAGACCAGGGGTAGCCAAACATCGGCCCTCCAGCTGTGGGGGAACTACGAATCCCATAGAGGGTCGGAGTTTGGCTACCCCTGTGCTAGACCTTTCTGAACAGGTAACAATCTGACACTTCTGGGTAGTGTCAGAACTTGCCTGCTTCCTCCCCCACATTCCTATTGGCCCATCACTATGTCGGCTGCCTCACTGTCCAATTGTAAAGTCTCAGGGGTGAGAGGGGTTTGCAAGCCACGTCACTACAAGGAAGTGCTTGCATTTTGCCAGTTCAGGGAGCAATTAAAGATTCATACCTGCTAAAAAAAATTGTCAGTCACTTTAAAAAAAAAAAAAGTGAGAGTACTGTTGTGCACTCTCAAGGGCTGGGATCAGTTCCAGTATAGTAGTATTCTAAATTTCCAGCACTAATATAAAGAAAAGGTTGTGATTTTTTTTTTAGAAATCTGTTAGATGTTTCTGTTTCCAAACTCTTGATACAAGATCATTTTTTGTTTTATAAGAATTTTTTGTTTGTTTTCCGACCTTTTTTTCAAAGTTTGCCTTATTTGTTTATGCAAATAAATTACATTGCAGAGACCTTGTCTTTTTGGCGCATGCAGTACTTTTGATCTTTTCTTCATTGGTCTAAAATGAAGGGTTATAACAAAGGCACGTCTGTTGCCATAAAAAAAAAAAATGGTGCTAAAAGATGTTCCTAGCTGCAGTCTCAGAAAGTTGGAAGGTGTGCACATGCTGGTAGAGCTGATGTCTGACAGTGTACTACTACCTGTTACAGCCTGTTTCTACTTTCTGAACTGTTATTAAACAAATATTTCATAGCTGGTTTATGTTTCATCTTTAGTGGTCATTATTAAAGCGCGTTCAGAGAACGTCGTATTCTTTACAATGTATATATTTGCGGAGTGGGGGTTAATGCATGAAGTATTTATCTTATTATTATCTCGGTACGTTTTTAATACCCTCTTATCCGAAGGGAGAGGCTGAGTGGAGGAAAAAGGATCCTCTTAAGCTTAATCCTCCCGGCTCTCTTGTAGAGCCTGTTAACGCACTGTAATTGGCTGCTGAGACCTTTGGAAAGTAGCCAGTTTTGCAGAGGGACACAGTTTTACAGTAATCGGAGATGCGCGAGGAAAGGGACAGTTTGTCTGATGTTCTTTGTGTTGCTGCCCGTGAAAGTCTGAGTGGCTGCAGCTAAGAATGTGTGATGCGCGGCAGGTAACGATGAACCATGGCCTGCTAAGTGCTCTGATTGACACCTTTGCTCTGCGGACCTTGTTCAGCCACGTCCATGGAATCCCTGGGGTGGAGTTCATGGAGGTCAATGATCGGTCAAGTTGTTAGCCACGTATGTTATTAAGGAAATGCCTATGGCCACCGATGACATTTAACATCAATTAACATCTTAAGATGTGTATTAGAAACTTGGGCATCATAATTTTTGTGAGTGAAACTGTAAACAAAATCACCATTAAAGTTTATGAAGTGTATTATTATTATTACACAGGATTTATATAGCGCCAATAGTTCACAATATAAGGAAGACATTACAATCACCATACAATTGAAGACAAGATGGTAAGGAGGGCCCTGCCCCTTAGGGCTTGCAATCTACTTTTTTTCTCTAGTTTGGGTAGAGTAGGAAAGGGTTCACAGTCAAGCTTTTTATTTTATTTATTTATTTGCTATCTTTATCTCTGATGAGTAAATTCACCCTTTCTATGTGTCCTGGTGACCATTGCCAACAAAACGAAAATCTAAACTGTCACCAGAGCAGGTGGCCAGGGGAAATCTTCCAATGGGGACAACTGCTCTGGTGACCGCTATCTAAAAAGGAGATTTCCATCATTTTGGAGGGATTTTCTCCCACTGCCAGTTGCATCTCCAGGACAGAAAGGAAGAGAAACCATCCTATCAGTGCAAAGAAGGTAAAACAAAAACAGGTTTCAAGTCTCCCACACTTTATCCAAAACTAAAAAAGGGCTATACATGCACTTTAATGTTTTAACCATTGGCTTGTCATTTAAAGCACATCTAATCACCCCCTAAAAACTACATTGCTAACATTAAAGTGATTCTACTGGGAAGGAGGGCATGGCACGGCACATTTGCCATAATGTTTAAGTACTTGCACATTAAGGCGCACTTGGTTCTGGATCTAATCTCCTCTATGCTTCCCACCACCACTCCATCGCTGCCATTTTTTTCTGCTCTTCTTCTGGGTCCAGCATCTTCTTGCTTCACCGGTGGGTGGCTACTGATAATGTAATTCCCTGCACGTGTTTGCTGGAGCTAAATTAACTCGCCACGCAACTCTGGTCTCTTTACATGGCTGAAGTGGGTCAGGACATTGCACTGCGCACACACTGCAGGCAGTGTACATTTAACAGAAATTTGCTAGCATGAAGATGTAAGAGTTTTATGGAAGAGACCTTCATGCCTGATGACAAATGTTTTGCTGTGTAACTTTAATTCTACTTTGGTTGTTTAAAATGGATATTCACCAGTCGAATTTAATTAAAAAATAATAATTTTTGGAATGTTTTTTTTATTTTCTAATATTTAATGAGGTCAAACTGACAATCACTTTTGACCACAGTAGCGAATGGTTTTCATTCGGGAAACTCCATTCATTTTCAAAATTAAATATTAAAGTAAAATTACATTTTGAACGACATTGTCAAGTCCCTGAAAGCATTATCGAATGTGCTGATGGGATTCTTTTATGGACATTCATACGAAAATCTACCAGTCAATGGCCAGCTTTACCCATTAACATGCCTATCCCATTCTGACAATGACACCAGTATACACATGGTAAAAGAAGAGCGTTAAAGTGACCCTGTCCGCTTCTGAACTGCATGAGTAGATTGGTTCTGGATTGGTGTTTTATCACAGTATGAGTCAGTTGAAAGGCATTGATAAAGGGTCATTTACTGCTTTCCTAACATAATGACCAATTAGCAAAGATGATATACATGTTCATTGGCTGTAAGCAATCATTTTAAGAACCATTTTTTAAAACATTTATGATGAGAGAATTCCCATTAAGTGGTTATGTTATTTGCACAACTGCGTTACAGTCCTTTTTAGTAAAATATAATCGTTACTTGTCAGGAAAAAAAAAATGAAAAGAAAATACTTAATTAAACCGCTACTGACCTATAGCCTTCCTGAAGTGGATTCCCGGAATTAAACTTTGTCTTTGGCTGTGTAAAGTTAAGTGTCTGAGCCAAAAAACGATTTTTTCTTTCCTCAGACTGACATGAGAAAAATCAATATTTTCCTTTTTGCGGCTTCGATGTTTCAACACGTCTCTTTCCTCGAAATCCCATTTACTAGTCTATTGTTCGTCCCTTACCTGGCCTCAGGAAGATCAAAATGTATCTAAATGCAAGACCTTTTCAAGGCAGACAATGGAAGACAGGATACAGATTCCAGCTACTGCTACTGTTGTCATCTCAATAGTTACACGATGGTAATGAAAACCACAAGACGATCAACAAAATTGCTTTGTACTGTAAGAAAATAGTGTATTGCTGCCGTGTTTGCAGAGCTTGCAAGGGTTCATTGTTGTTTTTGTGGCTGGTTTCCTGTAGAATTTAGTAAGAATATTCTGATACGATCCAATTTCAGCTTTATTTGGCACATATAACCGTACCATGAGGGGGGCGGGGGGCTTGTATTATTGAGCAACTAAAGCTGGCCATATACAAGTAGAATTTTGTTAAAAAATAATTTGTTTTCAGTTTGTTCATTAGATGTTCTCATAGTTAATGGAGTCAAATCAGCAATCAATTTCAATCAGTAAATGTGCTTTTCGTTTGGGGGAACTCCATTCGTTCGGAAATTGAATGTTGCAATTAAAACAGAATTTCAAACAACATTGGTCAGCTCTCTGAATGTTCTGGTGAGATTTTTGTATCAACGTTTAGTACAAAAATGTACCAGTGCATGGCAGAGTTCCAGTGCGCCTGCTGTTCAGCTTGTATTCTGTGTGTGTTAGGGTGACGTGGACAGACTTAGAGATACTCTAGTAAAACATGAAAACGCAAAGCCAGCCAACCCTAAGCCCTCGTTCACACCTGAACGTTTTGTAGCGCGTTCTACGCTCGACAAACGCTCTACAAAACGCGCAAACATCTAAATCCCATTGTATTCAATGGGTCTAGTTCACACCTTGGCGTATTTCAGCCCGTCCCTAACGCGCTACAAAACGGCCCACGCCTGAAAAGGTACATGTACTACTTTGGGCCGTTTTTGTTGCGCGTTTCCATTGGGATACAGCCAAGTAGCCCTCGGAAACGCGCGTTTGTCGCGCGATCTTTTTACTGCGAAACGCGCTAAAAAACGCGCGACAGACGCGCATATGCAATACGCCTAGGTGTGAACCAGGGCTAAAGTGTATCTAAACTCAAAATGTGATTTTAGTTTTGAAGAGAGTGGTGAGGAGTTAGAAGTTCTACAACACACAAATATATATAACCCACAAGTAGGGGTGGGTGCTTGGCTAAACGGTGACACCATGCAAATCAAAACATAGGGGAAAAGCCAGCACTCCAACTGAACTTATTAGATGACTGTTTACCTAATTCCCATATCGTAAAAAACACCAATGTGAACAGCTCCCTGCACTATTTTTGCCGCGCTGATCAGTGCGGTTTCCATACAGCTTTCAATGGAACCGTGCTGATCTGCGTGGATTTGGGCATTTTTAATTGCGTTTCACAGCTGAAACGCAATTAAAAAATCCCAAAACCTCCCTTTTGAGATCAGTGCAGTAACGGTGCTGATCCGTAAGCGCCCTGGTGTGAATGGGCTCTAAATATAGCAGATGACATCCTACAACTTTAGTAGTCATTATTTAGCCTTTCCTTTAGTTGGTATCAGTGTGTAAATTACATGTTTACTTTAAATATAGGAAGAACTAATGATGGGTTTGATTTGACCTGGATCACTAGCACACAGCTAGCAAACTTTTTTCTTTTTCTAACATACGGAGCTGATCATCAGAATTTTCCTCTGTTTGCTATACTAAAGTGTAAGGCAGCAGGAGAACGCTAGGCTCTGTGATTGACCCTTCCTGCAGACAGAACATTGGCAGGCACTCTACATGTTGATGGACAGGTTCAGCCTTGTATAACAGGCAGGAATAACAGTTGAGGCTGTCGCATTTAAACCTATCAAGACCTCAAGAACTAAACATGCAGCTTGAAGCTTCTCACACCTGAACCGTGCCCGAGGTTACGATCTGAAAGGATTACTGTAACACTTTGTGACAAGCTTGCTACAGGTGGGGCTGCTTAAGAGTGACTCAGCGCACACTAGAATGTCTTCTCCATCATATTTATTTTCCTGCTGTCAGAATGTATTACTGTACACTGACTGGATACTGCAAAACACAGGGACACGTGCTTCAGTAGCCAAATGGGAGAACTGCAACATTGTCAGTTTCCTGACCTTGTGCTAGAAGGACATTAATCTATTGAGCCTTGTGTTGTGATCCTACATTGACTTGACCTGCTGGGGCAATCTCCATTTTTGATTGGGGTTTCTTCGGTATAGACATCCCAGCTTCCATATAGACGTCCCAGCTTACGTGTAGATGTCTCGGTTTGCTGTAGACATCCCAGCTTCTATATAGATGTCCCGACGTGCGTGTAGATGTCTCGGTGTGCGTGTAGACTTCCCAGCTTCCATATAGACGTCTCTGTGTGCGCGTAGACGTATCAACTTCCCCTGTTCCTTAGTAAAGAAAATTGCATTTTGGTCAATTAAAATGCATAGTGAAATCTTTTTAGTTTTGGCTACAGTAGAAAAGGGTTACAAACACCTTCAGATTGTTTTGCTGAGGTGCCCTGGTGGTAACAGGAAATGAGAGTAAAAAAAACTTCAAAGTGACAGAAATCCCATCTTGTCCTCATTGGACAATTTCCCCTCTATTCCACTTGAGTTCCACTTGAATATGTTGTTCAGGCAGGCCTTCACATTTCCTCGGGATAACGTATATAGTAAGTGGGTAGAACTTATTGGAGCAGGAGGTGGGGTATCATTGTAATTTTATTTTCTAAATACACTAAAACCTTCCTAATTACAAAATGGAAATTGTTGGTTGTGCTTCCTTGCTGCCCAATGGCTTGATTCACAATGACGGGTGAATTAAGATTCTGTTGTATAGCCGGTATTGATCCCTGTCCTGCACTGGATTTATACTCTCCATCCCAGGCTGTCTGTCAGCAACTAATGGGACATGAAAAATTCATTAACCTGAAAGTTCATCTCTGTTGCGCTAAAGTAATAGCTGGCCTTTTTTGTTTATCTCTTGCCGAACAACATTGGATGCCAGAGAGCAGCTCTGCCTAATTTCTATCAGAGCTGGCTGGAATGAGGAAATAAAAGGCAGCAGTCTGGAATCGCAGTTCTAGGGAGGGGATAAGAATAAGAATATTATCCTGAAGGTTATTATGCACTCTGATAAATGGTTGCGCCTTGCGAGCCAGCCACGGCTACAGATTGCTGGCATTAGACTGGAGGCTGCGACAGAATGGGATTTGCAGGCTGACATTTGTATCCGCTTCCCACCATCTCTGTAACCTCAGCGATAAATACCGCAGCTGACACCTGTGTGTGCTCGCTGTTTGCCAGGGAAACATTTCAAAGGTTACATTCTGGGAAATGCCATGCAGCCATGGCTGTGGTGCATGTGGACATGAAGGGGCTGCGGGAGAGCAGCAGAACGGAAATGCAACAAATTATTATTAAAAATGGTCAAAACAAATATTGTATTTAGAAAATGGCGATCAGTTATGCTACATACTGCTTTAATGAACTAAATGTCAATCAGTTAGGGTTTACATCTAGTTTAAGCCCAGAAAAAGGAACATCCGTCATGGAAAGCATTCATGCAATAGGCCATGCGTGATGAAATTAAAGGAAACCATGAAATACGAAGGATTCCTTTGCTGACCCGTTTCTGAAAAAGCTAGCTGTCTGGCTGCCATGTTCATCTTTAAGCTTCATTCCTTTGAGCCACCAACCTGGGCCAAGCATTCAGCAAGTGAAATTAAAATTAAGTTCGAACTCCTGATCTAGATGCCTAATCTCTAGTCTAGATAGACATTTGTATACACTGTATGGGCCCAAAGTCTGCAGGTAAAGGCTGAGACTACCTAATAGTTCAAAAGCAACCAAATCTCCTGAAAAAAAAAGTTTCCACTCTACCGTAAATCACATAAAATACCAAAACAAAGTGTATGAAATTGCACAAAAATCCCATATGTTTCAAAATGGCATGAAGAGTCTTTTTAATGCATTCAATACATTTTGTTTTGGAATTGTTGGAAATATAATAGCATGGAAACTTTTTCGTAAGGGGATTTTCTTGTGCTGGTTATATGTTTATCTCCTTTCCCCGCACACTCAGTGGCGTAAGCTCGTTTTGTCTTTGGTACTTAGTGACGCTAAACTCAGGAGATAAATCTTAAAAAAGGATTCAAGTACCTGAACTATTAACAATACTGGAACTTATTTGTGTATCACTCGGCTGTAGATCCTCAAATCCTCTCTGAATTGGTGCTTACACTGTCCTTCCTTCTGGAAGGGGGCTACTTTTGTTCCCCATGGTCCCTGTGTGTGTTGTAAAGTAGTCACCGCTCCAAGCTCACTCCTGTGATGGACTACAATTCCAATACAAATTAGTAAACTAAATGTGAGATTGTAGTTCATCATTGAGCTTTATAACACACACAGGGGCTATGGGGAACAAAAGTGGCCACCCTCCAGAAGAAAGGACAGTGTCAGCACCAATTCAGAGATGATCTCAGGATCTACAGCCGAGTGATACACAAATAAGCTACAGCTTTGTTATAGGTAAGGCAGTTCAATGCCATTTTAAGATCTAACTCCTGAGTTTAGTGTCACTTTTTAATATTGTGAACAATCGTGCAACTATAGACAAAATGGAGGTCTCCCTAGCAGTGGCGCTAAGGAGCATGGGGTGTTGCAGTTGTTGACCATTAAAACCTGTTTGCTATTTGTTCAGCCTGGATGCATTAATGTTAAGAAAGGAAGACCAACTTTCTTGAAAGTTTTCATGTGACGGCAGAGTTCTGAAGTAACAGTTTAACTTTTACCACGCAGTAGATGAGTATGGCTGCAGTAGCTCCTCAGCACCTTCCTGTTATTTGAAAGGAATATTCTTTAGAGGCTCGGGGTACCAGCACACTTATGACTTGTGTCAATAATCCATCTTCTTCTTTTAGTATGATACTAAAAGCTGATGAAGGGGACCCTGCTTGGCCCTAAAAAGTTGTTTTGTGACAGTCTGCATCAATAAAGAAGATGGATTATTGACACAAGACATAGGTGTGCTGGTAACATTTATCATATATTTAAAGATACACGGCGCCATCCGTGGTTACTACAGCACCCTCCTTTATACATAGGGGTTCCGGTAAGGAGTACAGCAGTTCCTCTCTAAGATTGTCTTTACAGTATCTAAAACTCAAATAAATAGAAGAACCTAGTTATGGGTCTATTAAAGTTTATTAAAGTACTAAAAACCAAAAGGAAATCTTTTAGATGATCCCAGGTGCAAAGCAATAATTTATTTGATCCCAGGAATATAAAAAAATAAATTGTGTTCATTTAAAGAAAAAAAATTTTGCTCGAAAGAGCCAGGTCAAGCTGGTGTCTGAAGCCAAATTCTCTGTTCTAGTAGGCCTGCGCATGTCAGTTTTCTAGGCCCTCCTGCATCGAAACCGTTAAACGCTCACAATAAAAAGCGGTGGCCTTGAGCGGTGGCAGTACATTGATTTTCTTTTTCTTCTTTCCTTTACTGTAAGCAGAAAGTAGTTATTGCATTTTACACTAAATGCCAGACAGGTGGGTGAGGTTCCCATAACATCTTAACAGGCAGAAGGTCACACATTCGAATCCCATGGAACCTGCTAAGCCTTTCATCCAGCAGAGGTAAACAAAATGTGGAGGCTGTAATAACGCAGGAGATGTATTCATTACTGTGTAAAGCACTCCGTGATCTCCGGATAAGAGGAGCCGTATCAGTGAAGATATTACTTTTATTGCCAGTATCTGCTAACTGTGCCATTTGTAAGAAATAAATTGTATTGCCAGCAGAGCCGCGTGCTGGGGATCAACTCCGGGCAGCTGTGCGCGCAGGCAAAGTGATTTAAAGTGTATTACTTGAACACACACAATTTTCTTCTTAACATATGCACAGTTTCTTCACTACATATTGCTTTAGCATTTACACAATATTGATGTTTTGTGCAGGGAAATTTATGGGAGGTGTGTTTCTACACAGAAGGGCAAATCCTTTATTTCCACCTCATTAAAAATCTTTAAATTGGCTTCTGTTTCCTGAGGATAATCTTTCTGAGTGTTCTAGTTATGCAGTTTGGTACAGCTCGACACTGTAGGAATTCTGTACTTTGCACGAAGGTCAAAGATACTGTGGCCACACGTTTTTGAGTTTGGTTGAATCTTTAATTATAGAAATAGGGGGCGGCTATCATTTCTTAGTCTGTCATGGTTATTCTGTGGCATCACTACTCCTTAAATCGGTGTTCTGGAGCAAATGTGTTGGTCAGGACTTTTGGTTTTTGGCGGTTGCATGTTTGTTCTGCCTTAGGGAGCTGATTGAAAGAGTAGAGTCGTGACCCGACCGTAGTCATACTGTTGGTTTAAAAAAAGAAAAAACATGCATTTATAAAGCACAGACCACAATGTGATTTCCGTAATCTGAAGATCGAGTGCTATTAAATGAATGGGAGCTTGAACAGAAAAAAAGCCCAGAGGAGATCCCAGTTACATGAACTGTCAGAGGCACAAGGGCAGATCTCCTCTAATCACAGAATCTGCTGTTTTAAGCAGAGAAGACTGCATGTAGGACTGCAGGTTCTACACCGTGTCTTACGTTTTATAATTTGGCCTTAATTGTGGACCACTCTCCGTTATCAATCAGCACCTAGGTGGTGAAGCCTTGTGAACGTTTTAATTGTAGCAAAGCTGCTGTTCTTGCTGGATAAAATTAGTAGGTCACTGATTGGTTTTACTTCTAGCCTTGTTCTTAAACCCCAATGATTGTCAATGGGATCAGTCTACATCTTTATCTTTGTAAAGATGCCCATAGATGGTTACAAGAATTATTAGCTCAGTGTTCTCGGTCCAAGTCTCCTGCTCTCCGAACACCTGCTTGCTCGGCATTATAGATGCTGATCTGTGGGATGATATGACTCTGACAGCTGTATCCAGGGCTCTGTTTGCAGCACGCAGAGTTATTGCACTTCAGTGGATCTCTCCAACTGTCCCAACAGTAACCATGTGGGTAGAGGAGCTTGACCGATTGATAGCTTTCGAAAGAGTGGTTTTTCAACATAGAGATAATACTCTGACGCTATGACGTATGGACGAGATGGTTACACAGATCGGTGCTATCCACCTCCAGTGGCAGATGAGGCGGGCGATAGATCTGTAGCTGTCGTGTAATAGTTGGGGATTGTATTTCTGATGATGTGGTATTATATAGGAGGAAGTGTATGGGCTTCTTGTAGACATTAAATTTGGTCTATAGGCAGAGGATAATGATGTCATGGAGGGTGACGGGATGCCCCGTTGGGGCAGCATTGACCTGAGAGGGGTTATGCTGTCGGCTTCATTACCTACTATTGTTTTTCTTTATGTTTGTGTTATATTTTGCTGAAGGCAATGTGTTCTTGTAATGTGTTTAAAAATCCTCATAAAAACGACATGATTAAAAAAAAAAAGATGCCCATAGATACAACTGCCCTTTCTGCTCCTCACACTTTTCTTTCTAATAAAGCAAATTTACAGTCATGGCAAAGCTGCTGTTGCAGGCTTCTGGAGGTCTCTGCAGCGCTCGGAATTCCTTTTTGAGGGAGTTCAGACTACCTTTTTAACTCTGCTTTGAGCAAACTGCTGTGTCCCAGGATTATTTTGGTACAAGGCTTCCAGTGGAATGAGAATAGACAGACAGCACGCAGACTCAACTTGTGTCCCAGAACTGTCTGCGCACAGGGTTTTACCTAAATGAAACTGCGGCAAAATCCCATTTCTGGAAAATAATGCTTTGCTGTGTCTGTGGTCACCTTACGCTCCAAATTCCAGTGCAGTTCCTATTGGAATGTCCAGTCATAAGGTCAATTTGGTCATAAATGACTGAAGTATTTTCTGAGTGTTTCTCTCTTGCAGTATGTGTTCGTCCGCAGTGAATGTCTCTAAGGAATTATAAATTACATTTTCCAAGGCAAACACACGCCTGTTTCATCATCTGATTATATTTTATCCTGGAGAATAAATCACCATCACATGAAAATGATTGGTCTTTCCAATTATTAGTAATTTAATAAATGACTTGTGAACGTAGGGGACTGTCCTGCAAAATGAGTTGAACATATTGCTGATAATACATTAGGCTCTCTTCTATATAAAGTCATTTATGATGGAGTGATGTATGAAAGTGAAATAAATGGGACATTTCAAGTGCTAAAATTTAATTTAAAAGAATACAAATTATTGAAGAGATGTAGCCAAGATGGCATTGTTTTTTTAAAGAACAAACCCAGCAACAAGTAGTCTTTTAGTGAATATTTGTCTCCGAGAGAACTTTCCCACTACACTAAAATTATTATTATTATTATACAGTCTCTTAAATTTACCTTTTTTAATCTAAAGTTGCATTCAGTGATACCAGACTCAGTAGGCTTTTCTGTGTGCTTGTGGGTTGAACTGCATCCTCTTGTTACATGGTCTTCACTTTAAGAAATTATGGGTGGGGGCTTCTTGGGGAGCTATTTAGGTGAGCAGGAAATGTAATGGCAATGCATCCACTTTTGCTCTCTGCATCAATTCCCTAATTGTAATCAAATAGACCCATCACAAAACAAAATACCTGTTTCTGAAGTCTCTTCAATATCAGATTTGGTATATAGATAAGACCTTTAAGGGTTAGTGAATTGCAGCATAGAAAAATTAGGTATCCTGCCCTGCCAGAAAGGGCTGTGTTGTGTGGCAGTGCTGTGCAAATCTCAAGACTGGATGGGCAGAAAAAGATATTCTCTGTCAGGTAAAACAGCTTTCTTGGAGATCACGTGGACGGGCGTTTTCCTGCATTTAATGTGCATTTGGAATGCACCTCAAAGACAGGGCAGCAAAATTCCATTCACTTTATTTGACCATTACACTTGGCAGTCCTGTTTTGCCTTTAGCTGCATTGCTATGGATGCATTTTATATATATATATATATATA
>NW_017306357.1:803004-827944 GCF_000935625.1 Nanorana parkeri | reverse complement strand
ATATATATATATATACACTATATTGTCAAAAGTATTTGGACACCCCTCCAAATCATTGGATTCAGGTGTTTCAATCCCCTCCATGGCCACAGGTGTATAAAATCAAGCACCTAGGCATGCAGACGCTTCTACAAACATTTGTGAAAGAATGGGTCGCTCTTAGGAGCTCAGTGAATTCAAGCGTGGTACAGTGATAGGTTGTCACCTGTGCAATAAATCCATCCATTCCTTGCTACTAAATATTCCACAGTCACCCGTTAGTGGTATTATAACAAAGTGGAAGCAACTGGGAACAACAGCAACTCAGCCACGAAGTGGCAGGCCAGGTAAAATGACAGAGCGGGGTCAGCGCATGCTGAAGCGCACAGTGCGCAGAAGTCGCCAACTGTCTGCAGAGACAATAGCTAAAGACCTCCAAACTTTGTGTGGCCTTCAGATTGGCACAACAACAGTACGTAGAGAGCTTCATGGAATGGGTTTCTATGGCCGAGCAGCTGCTGGGTGGGCCAACTCAATATTGAACTCTACGGACTAAGACTGGAATGCCATTAGAGCTCATGTGCATGTAAAGGCAGGCGTCCCAATATCTTTGGCAATAGTGTGTGTGTTCTTTTTATTTGTTTGGCTGGAGTTCAGCTTTAAAGTACAAGTAGACATTCAGTAAAGATTGCACTAGTTCATGTTACTTAGCCCTCCTAACCTAGAAACCCCCAACTCAGCTTCTTCAGCAGTGGAAGAAATGTGGATAATCTATGCTAAGCTTGCCATATACCACAAGAATTTCTAGCGTGTGGCCCTGTCATCACTCCATTCGACAAAAGTTGATTTTTCAACCGACGTTTGTCAAAAGAGCCGGTCTGAAAATTCTCAACCGAACAGTAGCTGCAGTCACTGTTCAGGTATTCTGTCAGTATACAATAGCCCAGCTGGGGAGAATTGCCCCATCCATGGGGGAATTCGGCATCTTTTTCCCATTCAGCCACATGAAAAAACGATAAGTGCATGGGTTCTGTGTGTGGAACCTGTAGGTGCTATGTACATTAATAAAAACAAAATATAGGAGTAACGTATAAGTCATGTATGTGTTTTTTCAGCTCTTTCTGTGACTTTCGTGCAGGAGCAAATTAGGAACAAATTAAAATGAGATTACCTCTTCATTTTTTTCCAGGTTCCTTGTCAATCCTGGTGTTTTTCCCTCTATTTTTATCTAACAGCAAGCTACTCTGTTGGTTTTGTTAACAGTCTATTCACATGATCTCATTAAAGCAGAACTGGAACTGTTGAACAAAACTGAAACCCATCTGAGAAAAATACAGTGTATATCTCTCTTGCTCTGCTTCAGTCATGACACACTCCCCTACTTCAAATTAATTCCGAGGGTTTGGAGTCGGGCCCCGCAGAGAGAGTGGTGTAGCAGTTCCGCTGCCATGCAGGGGAGCCACAGGTTCCACCTTTAATTAAATGGAAAAGAAACCACAGGACCTTTGTTACTGTCAGCTCCCAGCAAGGAGTCAGCAATGGGACGTGATCCGGCAGTGACAACTCTACCTGGGCACAGGGGCTGAATTGTTTGCATTAGAGGTGACAATACTGAATCAGATCTAAATGTGATGCTGTCATGAGCTGCATTGCTTATAACAGAGGATGCTGTGTCTGTCCTAACAACTAAATAACCTGAAATGCACACTATGATGGTGACCACACTAAATTCTCTGCTCCAGAATAATTGAAAGCATTCCATAGAAGCTGTAATTTCCATACATTGTACTGATGATGGCTAATAAGTCTAAAACAGCTGTATGCAATATGGAATATAAGGCTGTCTGTGAGCTTGTAAAGCAGCAGGTACATCAGTTGAAAGGAGACAAAAGCTTATTAATTTCATGCACAAAATGAAGAAAAAAAGCCTTTCATTCTTAGGGTCCTAAACCCTTAGTTGATCCAAAGTAAGGGGAAACAACACACACAAAGCATGGTCCAATTTATATCTATATCTTTCAGAAAGAGCACATATGAGATAAAGATAAAAACATCCTTAACTCCATGCAGTTAAAAGCATTAGAGCTGCAGCTAACGATTATTTTAAAAATCGTTTAGTTAGCCGATTATTAAGTTCGATTAATCGGATAAAAAAAAAAATTGGCTCCAGTGATGGACTACTAGTTTGTATTGAGATTGTATTCCATCACGGGAGCAAGCTTGGAGCAGTGGAAGTAAAAAAATTTTTTACAAAGTGTGGTGTGCAATATAGTGAAATGGAAAGTGTAAAATTATACAGCAATCATGGCACTGGCTATAGAGGACTACAAATCCCAACAATAGTACATTATACAGCGCAATGCAAAATACCACCAGCTGTAGAGGACTACAAATCCCAGCAATAGTACATTATAGCTGGCACACAGTGACATGTGATCCGCACAGCTCTGATCAGGAAGGGATCCGTGCACACACCACCTCCTGATCAGCCCATGTGAAAGGGGACTGAGGGCCTGTTCACACGATGTCTGTTTTCTGTGCTGACCTGATCCGTACGCTCCTGCACTAAAAATGCATCCCAATGTATCCCTATGTGTTTTATGGGTAAAAACGCACTGCACTGCAGCTAACATACTGACAGCACCACTCCAGCAAAAAAAAAAATGTTTTTTGTGTTTTTTTAACTGGAACGCAGCAAAAATGCAGCTAAACACATAGCACCGCGTCACCGGTAAAAAACGCGTGACAAACGCGCGTTTCCGAGGACTATTGTATTCTAATGGATACGCGCTGCAAATACGCCCCAAAGAAGCTCCTGTACTTCTTTGGGCGTAGGGCGTTTTGCAGCGTGTTCCTACGCGCTGTTAAACACCCAGGTGGGAACCATGCCCATAGGCAATCATTGGTTTTCACATGTTGAGTGTTTTATTGCGCGTAGGAACGCGCTGTAAAACGCCCAGGTGTGAACCAGGCCTTAAGGTATATGTAAACCATACCATGCTGGCATTTAGTTCAGTTAGCAGGTTTTCTGATGGTGACAACGGTGGACCATGCCTGTTTAGTGTGTGTTGCCATTTGTAGTCAAATCAATAGAACAGTTTCTCTAGATAATGCTAATTATTTTAAAGTAAATGTTGCTTGCCTGTTCTGAAAGCTTTTTAAATTCTTCCATTCTATTCTGTTTAACTACTCCAAACATACATCTAGTGTGCGCTTTCAGTTTGAGCTGTGCTCCATATACACAAAGGTTTATCCAAAACAGCACAAAAATCACAGTAGCCCAAAGCAACCAATCAGATTTCAGATAATTGAACTATGACATTTTTTTTTTTCTTCTGGTTCCAGATCTTTTATGGACTGCATTATGCTTGGTGATATTTGTCCCAAAGGGATTGTTTACTATGATGTATGAGTCATTTTAGTTGTGTTTATTATTATAATTATCTCATCAAAATATTCAACTAATGTGAAGCTAAAAATACAGCCAGTGATTGTTTTGGATTTTTTGTTACTTAAAATATGTAAATAATTTAAAAATATATAGCCTTAATACTAAAATATGACATGGATAGGGAACTTTTTTTTAAATTTTGCAATAAATAGTTATTTAACCAGAGATGGTTATCATTTCTCATTAAGTGGTATTTTATCGCCATCTCAAATGGCTTCATTTTCTACTCTTTATCTATGGATCCCTCATAGAACCTCACAACTGACACCAACCATAAGCTTTGGTATGGTTACATATATACTGATCATTTTTGTTTGGCTTTTTACAAGCAAAATACCACAAAAATTAATAACACAACATGCGTGCGGTACATTTCGTTAAGCCTTATGTTATTACATGTAGTGAATTGAAAATAGTGTTTTAATTGTTATAAATGGCAGATCCAGCTTAAGTAAATTAACCACTTTCCCCCCCCCCTTTTTTTTTCTTCCTTTTTGCCTTATTTTTTTTCTTATTTTTTTGTAACCTATTTTTCTTGAGGTAAAAACACTGTCCAATCATTGATCTACATTACAGTTCTGTAAACTTTGTTGCAGGATTGTACACACTGGTATTACAGTCATGGAGTTTAGTCACTTCCTCCTTCCAAGTGCTGAATGGGGGGGGCCGCCTGTAGTCACATGATCAGTCCAAGGGTTGTAAGAAAAAAAACGCCTGCAATAAGCCAATCGCATGAGCAGAAAATGTCAATGCTTCCATTGTTGCCATGAGTGTTGTAATTACATGGAAACCATATTTATATATTTTTTTACAGCAAATCAGATCTGGCTGATTTTTTTATGGCATTAAAGGGTGACTCCATTTTCATTAAATGCTGATATCAAATACAACGTACAGAATAATTTGCGTTCTAAGACTTTTTGTACTTTAATAAGAAAAATAACTATTTTAAATCAGTCTACAACCAGATCTGATTTTCTAAGAACTGACAAAATCATAAATTACCTCCATGTACTGTATAGGGCCTGTTGTGTACACTGTTAGGGTACAGAACTTTGCAAGAAATGTTATCATTCCCTTTTCATGTGATTGGCTTACTCTTGTCTTTAGTAGTTTTCCTTGTATTGCAACACTTTGGCTGATCACATGACTATAGCAGGAAGCCCTGGTATACAGGGTTTTGAGTCATTTCTTTTAGAACATTGTGATTTGTACAGAGACATCACTAAAGGACTAATGGCACAAATCAGAAATGTTTAATTTCTCTATTTATTCATTTTAGGATGAACGAGAAGCCAGGGAAAATGTAAAGAGAGAACAGGATGAGGCCTATCGTCTTTCTCTAGAAGCTGACCGAGCAAAGGTAGGTGTTCTTCCTGAAGCATGAGATCCATTTAGCGCGGATGTTTATTATACACTGCCCGGCCAAAAAAAAAAGTCACACACACTAATATTTAGTTGGATTACCTTTAGGTTTGATTACAGCACACATTAGCTGTGGCATAATTTCCATAAGCTTAAAAAAAGTTACGACATTTATTTCCGTCCAGAGTTGCATTAATTTTTCCTTTCAAGATTTTATAGTGATAATGGAAGAGTCGGACCACTGTGTAAGCTTTTCTCCAGTATGTCTCAAAGAATCTAAATGGGGTTAAGGTCTGGGAGCCAATCCATGTGTGAAAATGATGTCTCATGCTCCCTGAACCACTCTTTTACAATATGAGCCCGCTGAATCCTGACATTGTCATCTTTGAATATGCCCAATGTGCCATCAGGGAAGCAAAATATCAATTGATGGAAAAACCTGGTTATTCAGGTAGGCACCTAATATTTGGGGCAAATAACATTGCTGAACCTAGACCTATTATACAATGGAAGGCTCTTACCTATTTGCTTAGCTAAATCCAGGTGGTGATTTTTTTTGTTTTTGGCCAGGCAGTGTAAGTTTCCCACTATATATGCCAACATCTGAGTCCTTGAAGTCATAACCAGGCAATGATGGATCCATTAAGACAAATCCAGGGTACCACCACTCTAAACCATGGTTATAACCAAGGATTATTATGAACATGAACATGCTTGTGCCTCATTTGTTAAAAACTGTAGTCTGTTTATGGGATTGCAATAAACCTTTATTACCACTTTGGCTTTGGAGTGCTGGCAGTCTGGGTATGTCTTGCATTTGCATTCACGTGGATAGGTGCAAGACTTTTACAATACTGATACATATAATGTGCAGTAGACTTCTAAAAATCCAAACCATCAAATGTTTTGTTTGCACAGAGAGAGGCCCAGGAGAAAGAGATGGCTGAACAGTACCGACTGGAACAGATTAAAAAAGAGCAAGAAGAGGAAAGAGAGGTAATGAGATTCTGCTTAACTAGAAAAAAAAACCTCACACTTCACAATATGTTCATGTTTTCGTATTAGAGATTTTTACAAATACCCTTAAAATTAATAAAAAGAAAATGCACATTAAGTCTGCATTCACTCTCTGGTGTCTGCAAGCTGCCTCCTATTCTCTGAATGTCGGCTGTATCATATATGCTAAAAGCAAATACTGTGCATTCCGAAAAAGACTTTTGCTGCAATTTTGTTGCAGGGTTCTTGGAGCAATTGTTTCATCACACGTATGGAAATATGCATAAGGCCAATAGAAGTTCTTAGTTGTCTTCCTATTGGGGTTTGCCACCAAACATCACAGCTGCCATTACATTGAACAAAAGTATGTTGTTAATGCCCCTGGTGCTGAATCTGTAGATATCATGCATCAGTCACACACCATACAGTCCATACAGCTGCTTAAAGAATGTCAAAGCGCAAGAACAAAAATGATTATATGGCTGCTTCCAAATCCCCTTCCCCCTTCTGGGTAACCTAGGTTGACATTACTGCTCGTTTTATACACTGGAGTGAGTGAGCGTTGTCACCTCCGGACAGGAAATGTTTTGCTGACAAGGTCACCAAGTGGAAAAAAAAAAGCCTGAAAAAAAGAAAACAAATGCAGCGACCACATCTAAGGCTGCTAAGCTGCAAACACTTTTGTTTTTGGCTTCACATACACTGAGGGTGCCGAAGAAATTAAATGGATGGTATCATCAATCATGAAAGCAAATGTATCTTATGAGCACACCCCATCTTTTAGGAAGAAAGGTTATTTAGTGCGTCATGTCTAGCACCAAAGAGCCAACGTTTCAGATCCACATGGGTCCCTTTATCAAGGAAGCAAAGTGCAAAATCTGAATTGCTCCGGGTTATGTCTCATAGAGAAACTTTCAGTCCCTTTCTAATATTTAAACAGGCTCTAATATCTCCCCTTTTCTGGTAAGTCAGCTAGAGGCGCAAACAGCAAATAACATCATGGAAAAAGGGAATAGAATGGGGTGAGAATGCTGTATTATTCTGTACAGATTGTAAAGGTAGTTTAAAACTGGTAAATAAAAGGGAAAAATTAGCTATGTTTCGGACTCCTGACCTCATGGGCCCTGGAGCATTTGCATCATGCGAAGTCAATCTATGTATGGCTGACATCATAATAAAAACACAAAAACAAAACAAATTGAGTTCATCTGTGAAACACCTGAGGGATCCATTTATAAAGGATGTGCTGTGCGATTCGTACAGCGCTGGACATTCGTCCATCTGTATTTTACCGCATTTGGAAGCCAATGTGAATTATTTGCCTATCCTTTTTTCAAGAGAATTGGCCCATCGTAATAGAGAGATTCCAATTACAAGATTCGTCAGTCACATTTCAAATCCAACACAATTTACGCATCAGTCGCTGCATTATTCTTTGAAAATGATAGCCGAATGCTGTGAAATACAGCCGGAGAAATGTCCAGCAAACATTTTATGCAAATCGTACTTTGTACGTTGGTGTGGATTTAATTGTGCTATTTTTTACCATCTGATTGAGACCTTTGCTATCTGAAGATTTTAGTTCTGGGGTCAGCAGTTATGTTTTATTGCCATAAAGCCAATGTGTTATGCACCTGCCTACAATTGTACTTGTTTTTATTTTAAAAGACACAACGATCATTTTTTTTTTCTCAGTAAATCTCACAAAATCACCGAGTCTGACTTGTGTAAACCTCCTATACCAGACGTTTGCTACTGCTCGGCTGCTCAGAGCCGTCTCCATTGTATACATGTATTTTCCTTTGTAATTCTTTAGATCTAAAGCAATAGTTCCCAGTAAAACAAATAGGCATCCTGTGTTAACTGCATTCATTCTGCTACCCTGCCTTTCACTATAGAGCCGCTTTCACAATGCCTGTTTGGAAACTATATTTTCCTACAGAAGAAAACAAAAAAAAAAAAGAAAAATCAAACTTCATTCTGGCTTTGCGAATGCGGCCAGACTTGCATTGTCTTTAACACAGTGTGCAGCAATGAAAATAATAGATATTTGCTTTGCAAAACAAAAGCCATTTTTTAACAATGCTGTTTATGAAAGAATGCTGTAGTTGAAGTTCAGGGATTACACATAATCTATTATTGTAGAGCTGTGTTTGCTTACATAGAGGGCTTTTTGTTCAGCGCATATATTTGAAATGTGCCTATTGATCTATTCACGGGAAGCCGCCTTGTTTTTTCTTTTTCGGCCCCACTGTCGGCCGTTCGAGTTATAAGCGTCTTCGCGTCATCTAATTGTTTTTTTTCCCCCTCTTTCTAAGTTAGTCTGTCGGTTCGGTATAGTCATTGTGAGGCTCTGTCCTGTGACAACGCCATTGGGGAACCTGCTACATTGGGGAAATAGGAATCCTTCGCACAAAGGGAAAGGGACTCTAATGAGCTACTGTTTATCCTTCTGCAATATAATTGAGGCAGCACAGTAAATAAAATAGCATCTGTTATTGCAGCCGGCAGGGAAATGTCAAAACAACAGAGAGAAACAGGTGCTTTAATAACAATGGAAAGGACAAATGAAAAGCGTGTAGACTTTGGATGAATCTTTCAGTGTCGGCTGAATGTTCTGTAACGAATTCTCGAATCCTGAATAAATCAATGCCCTTTGCAAAGGGTTTGTTTTAAAGCGGGGTGTCTTTTCATGTGTAGATTTTCCATGATTGTTAAAAGATCGAGGTTCCAAAAATGTACTGTATTCACTGCAAACCAGCACGGCTATCACATTTCCTCTTATGAAGGTAGGTTAAGGAGGGGATCAAGCAGATTGCTTCGCTTTTGTGTTCATTACCTAAAGGTCAGCAGCAGAAATGGCTCGTCAATCATGATGTTATCTTATACAAGGGAGAAATAAAAATTCATTTTGCTGGTCCATAAGGGATAATTCAGAAAAGCAGTGAACTCCATCTACCCCTCTGATCAGCTAAAGAGTCTTTGCTGCACAAATTGGGGCGTAGGATACCGCAGTGGTTGACAGTAGCCGGGGTTCAACAAAGACTGGAAAAACTCAATGCAAATAAATCGTTGGAACACGATAACCTGCACCCCAGGGTACTTAAGGAGCTCGGCCAGGTTATAGCCAGACAATTTATTTATCATCTTTAAGGACTCGTTAATGACTGTATGGGTGACTGGCGTAAAGCTACGGTACTACCAATATTCAAAAAAAGGTTCAAGATGCCAAGCGGGTAATTATAGACCAGTCAGTCTAACATCAATAGTATGCAAACTGTTTGAGGGAATGATAAAGGACTAGTGGATTTTGTTTGTGACCAAGGTATTATAAGTGATAATCCTCATGGATTTAGAAAGGACCGTTCTTTGTCAGACCAACCTACTAACATTTTACGAAGAGGTGAGTAGAGATCTGGATGGAGGGAGGTCGGTGGATGTGGTATATCTGGATTTTGCAAAGGCATTTGACATGGTACCACATAAATGCTTAATTCACAAGCTTGAATCGATGGGCATGGTGACATGGTGTGTACATGGATAGAGAACTGGCTACAGGAACGTGTCCAGAGTTTTCGATAAATAACTCTTTTTCACATTGGTCTAAGGTTGAGAGTGGAGTGCCCCAGGGTTCTGTGTTAGGCCAAATACTATTTAACCTGTTTATTAACGATATCGGGGAAGACGTCAATAGCCATGTTTCTGTGTTTGCAGATGATACTAAAATTGGGAGAGTAATAGACACAGACCTAGACATTATAACATTACAGGGGGACCTGGATAAAATAGGGGAGTGGGCAACTACATGGCAGATGAAGTTTAATGTTGAGAAATGTAAAGTAATGCACTTTGGGGTTAGAAACAGGTAAGCGGAATACGCATTAATGTGTACTCCACTAGGGAAGTCAGAAATGGAAAAGAATCTGGGGGTCATTGTACACCAAAGATTGAATAATAGCTTGCAATGCCAGGCGGCGGCAAAAAAAGGGAATGCACTATAGAGACAAAACAATAATTTTGCCACTTTATTGATCACTGGTTCGACCTCATCTTGAATATGCGGTTTAGTTTTGGTCACCAGTCCACAGAAAAGATGTACTTGAGCTGGAGAGAGTCCAAAGAAGAGCAACCAAGCTAATTAAGGGGCTGGAGGACCAAGACTACAAGACAAGGTTGCTAAATTTAAACTTGCTCACGCTAGAAGTGGAGATTGAGAGGGGACATGATTTTGATGTACAAGATGTTCAGTGGTGATGGAAACATAGGCACTAAACTTTTTACTGTAAACTCCGTAACAAGGACTAGAGGCCACCACCTGAAATTGGGGGATAAAAGATTTATCCACAAAGGGCGTAGAGGCTTCTTTTCAGTTAGAGGGGTTACATTTTGGAACTCACTGCCACAAGCAGTGGTATCAGCAAAGAATATTGATTTGTTTAAAAATCAATTAGATTCCATCATAAGAGACTGTAACATACAGGTGTACAGGTACACTTAAATACTAGACCACACAGGGACTCTTATACACACATGCACGCACAAGTGACGCACACACACACAAAGGTTGAACTTGATGGACCTGTGCTTTTTTTTTCCAACCTCAAATACTATGTAACTATGTAAATTCAAGAGGTGAAGGAAAACTGGAGCACTACAGAAATCATTGGAGTCTGAATGTATTTATTTACTTATAGAAATGCACGATAAGCCAACGCATTTCCAAGATTGTAAAGTACCCCCTTCATCAAGGCTCAAAATGCTCTTTATGTCAAACTGCTGGATTCTAGAGTAATCGATCTTTATTCATGGCTAAGCTTCAACAGTTGGTTATTGTCTTTTCTACAATATGACAATCTGAACTTGGCGATTTTGAAGGCCACCAGGTAACTGCCAAACTGAAAACTGTATGTAATAAATTAGTTGAATCTGCTGTTTAGTGGTGGTCTAAATAATGAGGGTTAAAGTAGAACCCCATGGAAAATTATTAACCCTTGCAGTGGGGCTACCCCTGGCACTTCAAGGGTTAAGCGCTCATTTGTTTAAAGGGAGGAAAATGCCAAAGTTATACTCACCAGATCCTCTGAGCCGGCTTGCTCTTAGACCCGGTCCCTAGGCCTCTTTCCTCCTCCGCTCCATCAGTCTAAGGCCCTGTAAATCATCACATTCTGTATACAGTATAAAGGACCCAAGAACGCCAAGGGACATTCTATTGCTGCATCAAAGGAGCCAGGCTGTAGGGAGCATTGTGACACTTTAATTCTGCGAATGATAGCATAAAAACCTGTCTCCCTAGATAAAGTTCTGTGCAGAACTTCCAGCTATCTCTCATCTGTGGTTCACAAAGTGTTGGTCATGGGTATTACCAGAGCAGTAAGACTTGCATACAGTCATGGCCAAAAATATTGGCGCCCCTGCATTTCTGTCAGCGAATGCACCACTTCACGTAGAAATGTTTGCAATTACAAATGTTTCGGCATTCTCATGTTTATTTCTTTTGTTTGTATTGGTATGACATAAAAAGTGGAGTGAAAAAAAGCCAAACCCAACGCATTCCATGCAAAACTGCAAGAATGGACTGGACAAAATTATTGGCACCTTCTCCAAATTGCAAGAAAAAATTGCATTCCAAGTCCATCTCCAGAGATCTTAATGTTCCTGTGTCCACTGTGCACAACATTGTCAAGAAGTTTACAGCCCATGGCACTGGAGCTAATCTCCCTGGACGTGGACAAAAGAGAACAATTGATCAAAGATTGCAACAAAGGATTATTTAAATGGTGGATAAAGACCCACGATCAACTTCCAGACAAATTCAAGCTGACCTTCAGGCACAGGGTACAACCTTGTCAGCTCGCACTATACAAAACATATACAGGTGAAACTCGAATAATTAGAATATCGTGCAAAGTTCATTTATTTCACTAATGCAACTTAAAAGGTGAAAGTAATATATGAGAGAGACTCATTACATGCAAAGCAAGATAGTTCAAGCCGTGATTTGTCATAATTGAGATGATTATGGCTTACAGCTCATGGAAACCCCAATCCACAATCTCAAAAAAGTAGATTATTACATGCAATCAATAAAACAAGGATTGTACATAGAACAATATCGGACCTCTGAAAAGTATAAGCATGCACATGTACTCAGTACTTGGTTTGGGCCCCTTTTGCAGCAATTACTTTTGCACGATATTCTAATTATTCGAGTTTCACCTGTACATCGCCATCTGAATGAAAATGGATGATATGGTAGGAGACCCAATGCTGACACAGAAACATAAAAAAGCCAGATTGGAGTTTGCCAAAACTTACCTGAGGAAGCCAAAATAATTTTGGTAGAATGTGCTGTGGACAGACAAAACAAAATGACAGCTTTTTGGTGCAGCCCATCAATCTACTGTTTTCAGAAAAAGAAACGAGGGCTTTAAAGGAAAATACAGTCCCTACAGTCACACATGGTGGAGGTTCACTGATGTTTTGGGGTTGCTTTGCTGCTTCAGGCACTGGATGTCTTAACTGTGTGCATGGCATGAAATCTGAAGACTACCAAATTATTCTGGGATGCAATGTAGGGCCCAGTGTCAGAAAGTTGGGTCTCCGTCAGAGGTCATGGGTCTTACAGCAGGACAATGACCCAAAGCACAGGTCAAAAAGCACCAAGAAATGGTTTCAGACAAAGCACCGGAGAGTACTGGACTGGCCAGCAATAAGTCCAGATCTAAATCCCATAGCGCACCCGTGGAGAGATCTCAGAACAGCAGTTGGGAAAAGGAACCCTTCCAATCTGAGAGACCTGGAGCAGTCGGCGAAAGAAGAGTGCTCCAAAATTCTTGTAGAAAGGTGCAAGAAACTCATTGATGCTTACAGGAAGCCATTGATTTCAGTTATTTTTTCCAAGGGCTGTGCGCTACCAGATATGAATTGAGGGTGCCAATCATTTTGTCCAGTCCATCTTTGGAGTTTTGCATGGAATGTGTCAGATCTGGTTTTGTTTTTTTCCCTCCACTTTTTGTGTCATAACAATACAAACAAAAGAAATAACCATGAGAATGCCGAAACATTTGTAATTGCAACAATTTATGGCCATGACTGTACATATATAATCCGATCCTGTTAAGATGTTCCCTAGCCTTCTCATAACAGGAGTACTGTAGTTGCACAATGCCTTTGTATAGTGTAATGGAAGAGGGAGGCGGAGTCATTTGCAGACGGTCACCTTTTTTGTTTTTATTGGTCAGTGTTTCTATAATGATCTCAATAAAGTGTATGGACTAAAGATGGCCATACACCTATAGATTATCTGCAGATTTTCTGTGGTCAGATGGAAAAGGTGCAACAGATTCCTCCATCTACACTTAACAGTGTGGATGGAGTAATCTCCACCTGGGCCAGTGTGGATGGAGTAATCTCCACCTGGGCCAATCTGTTGCACTTTTTCCATCTGACCACAGAAAATCTGCAGATAATTGTAAGGTGTATGGCCAGCTTTACATTGAGAGGGCTTGTATTGAGGGTATTTATATAATGTATGTTGTATCTGCAAACAGTGCCTGCTCCTGGGAAAACAGTAGCAATTGGGTACGTATTTCTAATCACCTAATCAATGTATTCCCAGAGAACACTTGTTTGGGCCTGTTATGACCCATCATTGCCTGTCCATGATTGGGAAACGGGTATCTAATGTGTGCGTGTCCCTTTATCTACAGAAAAGAAAACCTTTTTTATTCAGCTGCTCCTTGATCATTTTGTTGCTGCTGTCTTTGTGGTTGTGGTACGTTGAAACAGATTACAAGGCAGACCAACAAACACTGCTGTCTTTGTTGATGGTGGGGCTGGAAAACAGACAAGGTGTTACTGCAAATGAGATGATGATCTACCAGTTTGCAGGCGGATCTGAGGAAGATTTAACTTTTGGGGCGATTGCTTTCTCGCCTGTTCATCTTCAAAGGAACGAGAGTGACCTGTGTGAACTGAGGATAGAGAAGTAATTACACTTCCATTCTGAAGCCTCATTAACCTTTCTGTCCTAACAATTTAATCAGGTGTCCTCTTGGGCAGGGCCATCTGATCTACGGTAATTGGAATTTGTAAAAAGGAGGATTTCTTTTCATTATCTGAACTGCACGCTGTCATCAAGCGAAGGGAAATAAACAGATTTGTCACCTGGCACTCAAATGGCAGCACCTACATTGTCTCAGGATCTTTGACACCTGTCTCCAAATCATTCAGATCGTCAGTATCCAAAGCTTCTAGAAGACCTTTATATAACACAACATGGTTCTATAGCCTGAGTAACATCATTTATTGTGGCATTTCTATCAATTGCTTCAAAAGCTTGCACTACAATCTGTTAGCTAATACTTTGCTATCACCCTAAATTCACAAATCTGTTTTCGATAAAAGCATTTTTGAGGCTTCAAGTCCCACAAATATACATTTGCAGTATAACATTTACTGAGCCATTTGCACTACCCTAAAATACTCCTATAGCAAAACAGGAGAGTATACAGTACTAGAAACAGAAGTCAGAAATATTTATCCCGATCCTTATTCTGGGTCAGTGACCCAAATATTGAAGCCACATCTTCAGCATGTCAGGCAGGTTACTAATGTTTTTATTAGGAAAGGTCAGCAATTGCAATCCTTAGGTTTCTAAAAAAAAGGTTTACTTTGGTCATTAAATCAAACTTCTTAACCTACCTCAATGGAAACCTCTGCAGAAAGCGATGTAATGTTATCCTTCTATTGAAAATGCTAGTTGCTTGATGGTCATGCTGATCCCCCGACTTCATTCCTTTCTGGGTCACTGCCCTTAAATAAGTGTACAGACTGCAAAGTCCCATATTTCTTTTGGTACAGTTTTCCTGTAATCCACACCTGTGGCTGTTTCCAGTACCATACACTGGCTGCTGGACTGAAGAGTAGGCATACCCAGGTCATGACGTGCGTATTTCTAGTGACCCCCAAGTACGCAAAATCTTTTTCTATTATGCAGACTACGACTATGCATTCTAGTCCATTGCTAAACATCTTTATAGGACTATAGAGTCCACCTATATCATTGATTAACAGGGAAGTAGTTGAGGGAAATGTGCACACTGTTCGCTGTTACCATAACAAAGTGCAGTAAGCGTTAGTGACTTCCATGGAGCTCTGGAATTAAATTAAAAATGCACACAACTGCTTAGAGGTACACGTGCTACGTTCCCACAGCTAGTTTATACTGTTGTAGCATTTCACAGATTCACATTAAAGATTATACAAGCACACAACATGTGTTGATGTTGGATCCCTTTGACCTCACCTTATGTAAGCTATGGTAACAGAATGTAGCAGAAAGTCGTACCCCAGTGTAGGTTTTGGAGTTTAGGTTGCCTTCTTCAACCATTAAGGTATCATTACCCTTCACGGATCCTAAAAAAAAAAGGCTGTAGCCATCTTGTTAGAATTTAGACAGAGATGCATTATTTTTGACTTGTAGCCATTTGTCCATCCAGAACTATTGTTTTGCAGGGGGTTCAGCCTTCATTGTTGTGCCACATTTAACATTTTATCAGATTATTGTTGATCATCATTCGTTCAAGATATAGCACTATGGCTTCTGTGGTTCTCTGTACTATGAAAAATATGTCTCGTTTGGTAGTTTTGGTTTTTTTTTTCCCCAAGTGGTGCAAGACAATAGCAATATGTGTCAATGTTTTGGTACAAGCAAACTGATTTGGGTCTCCTTCACCCTCTTTTCTCTTCCCAGGCAATCAGACTTTCCCTAGAACAATCCCTCCCACCAGAGCCAGAGGAGGAGGATAGTGAACCACAGAGCAAACTACGCATCAGAACACCACGTGGGGAATTTATCGAGAGGCGTTTTCTCAGCTCTAACCCCTTACAGGTGCTCTTCACCTTTGTAGCATCCAAAGGATTCCCCTGCCATGAGTACAAACTTCTCAGCACCTTTCCACGAAGAGATGTAAGTATCCCCTATTAAATCTCCTGCGGCTACTATGCTCTGTCATTCCACATTACTGCTCAACTGACCGAGCAGCAAGGTTAAGAATGCGTTCATTTAAAGAACAAATACAGGCTGTACATAAAAGTGCATTCTTTAAACATTGTTAATACATCAGTCAAAACACGGGTCATCCCCCCCAGTGACTTGTATACTTTTAGGACTTTTAATATTGGTACAGTATAAGATCTTTAGCTGGTTGGAGATATGACGGTCACTGGAATTTGGCAGCATCTGGTAAAACTAATCCTTTCTTGGTATTTAAAATATACACTGACCACATTCTACACCTGGAACGTCCCACCAGTTTTTGTTTTTGTAAAGGTCCCTGGATGGCCTAAACTATATGGCCAAAAATATATGGAGACTGCTAGAAATTATTGAGTTCAGATTTATCCAGTGAAGGTTACTGTTAATGCTACAACATACAAAGGCATCTTAGACAATGGTGTGCTTCCAACCTCGTAGTAGCAGGGGAAGGTCCTTTTCTGTTCCAGCATGACTGTGCCCCTGTGCACAATGCCAGGTCCATAAAGAGATAGGGTTTGGTGTAGAGCAACTACATTGGCCGATACAGAGCCCTGACCTTAATCCTGTTAAACACCTTTGGAATGCCAGTTTCAAGCCATACTGTGGTCGGACTGTATTTACCACATGGGACTCATGTGATTGTGCCTAAGGCAGCAGGGTTTCGGGTGCTGCACAGAGCCTTAAAATTTCCCAATGGGATTTCTTAATTTTTTGCTCCCCCCTAGTCTCTGCACATTTGTGGGTAAATTCATCAGTTGAACTATAGGGGTAGGAGACATCCGGGAATGTTGAGAGGAACTAAGCTCTCTGTAGCTTAGGTAACGTGTCCATCTCCATCTCTTTTTCTGCCCTGTAGAAAAGCTGTGCTTACAAAATAGACAGTGTGCAGCCAGAAGTGCTACATTCGTATTTTAGTTTTTGCAAAAATAACCAAATGACGAAAGGAGTGGAACGTGCACAAACCATTGTCATCAGTTATATGTGCCAAGGGTAACATGATGCCTAAATACATCCCTGAATCTTGATAAATAATACAAAAGCCTTTGTCAGATATGATGTTGTATTGCAAGCATGCTAAATAATAGTCTTTACAATTTTTATTTTATTTATTTAACCTTTCTTGCACCTGTGTGCCTGTATAAGCTTTTCTATTCAATGCTTCTCTTGGGAAGTGCATAGAATGCTACATTACCCAATGAGTTATCTTACCCTTGAAGGCTCAGTGTAAGCCCTGGGTGTGGAGCCTAATGGTGCAATACTCAATTTTAAAAGCACTTGGGTACCCCACCACCCTATTTATCCTAGGGGGTATAAGCAATGCACAAATATGTATGTACAGTATATGCGCATGCCTTATTTTTAATAGTATACATAGCCATGTTATATTATCTGAGTGAAATCAGTGATGGTTCGAGATGATTTTTGACTAGGAATAAAGCTTTTTCTTTTTCGCACTTCTTACAATTTTTTGACATATAGAGCAGTGAAATGTTATATTTTGGGACTATAGTAACCTAGATAAAGGAGGTTTGGAGGGTCCTAACTACCTTTAAAAAGGCTTTGTTTTCCAATAGTCATTAAGAGCCCATTCACACCAGGGTGGTTGCGGATCAGCGCGTTTACCGCGCTGATTTCAAAAGGGAGGTTTAGGGAGTTTCTAATTGCGTTTCAGCACTGAAACGCAATTAAGAATGCCCAAAACCACGCTCATCAGTGCGGTTCCATTGAAAGCTGTATGGAAACTGCACGGATCAGCGCGGCAAAAATAGTGGAGGAACCCGTTCTGGAGCGGGGGGGGGAGGGGGGCGGTTTCGGATCGCACGGTTGCATGATCTGTCCCCATAGCAATGTATGGGATTGTTCATGTCGTTGGATCCATGCGACCGAACCGCCCCGGTGTGAATGGGCTCTAAGAGACCCAAAGGAGGGTTGAGTGAAGATTTGTACTCCTTTGTGGCAAAATTAGCAACAGAAGTTTTCGTTTTCTTTCCTCTGAACTAAAACTGCTGGAGTTCAAGAGGCTGAGCTTGATGGACATTTTTTCAACATTTTGTTTACTGTGTCCATTCAGTTCCTTTTTTTTTTTTTTTTTTAAATCTTTAACAATTTTTTATAAAGACAATACATCACAAAAAGGGACAACAGGATATTTCAGAGAACATTCACACAGAAAACCTTTCATAAAGGTAAGGTAATATCCATGCTCCATTCAGTTCTTGAACAGAGTTCAATAATGTATTTATTGAAATATGTTCCCTAATAGCCACAAAGAATTTAATTTCACTTTATGTGCACCGTTTTTGCAATCCTAGATACTGCTATATAATAGCAGTGACATCATCACTGTGCTACACATAGCCTGAACAAAGCTGTGGGAGGGACCCAGCAGACTCCACCTACTACGGGAAGGGGCGGAACCACAAGACTAGTCACTCTGCTCAAGGAGAGAGTGGCAGTGACTGGTCTTCATTACAGGAAGCTCCTACCCTACACAGAAGCAAAGTTTCACACCGGATTACTGCACAGATCTGGAAGAAATACTCAAAGCTCACCAAGATTCAAGGAAGAATACACATGACTCTTTTGTGTTTTAGATGTTTGCTTGTTCCAAAGTTCAGCTTTAAACTATGAAACATTTTTTAAAAGCCACATTTAGTGAGCTCTCTGCTTTTTTCATGTGTATATGCGTTACCTGTACAACCTAATTGGGTATAAATATTTCTAAACGATGCCTCTTTGCTTTTGTATAACCTAGCTAGACTACTACCGTGTTTCCCCGAAAAAAAGGCCTACCCCGAAAATAAGACCTAGTTGTGACCATTCCCAGGGCCGGGGGTGTCATAAAGTGGAACTTGAAGAGCCGCGGGAGAGAATTAGCGGTGCCAACAAAGCCAGCAATAGAGGAAGCGAAGGCGGCAGTGGATGGAGCAGAGCCGCATAAGACGATGCTTCCTCTATAGCGCTGGCTCCTGTCACAGGTAGAGTGATACCAAATGCATTCTGCCTGTGAGGAATCGATAGTGAAAGTGCGCTTCGCTCGTTCTGGTTACCAGAAATATCCTGAAGCCCAGCTATAAGCTATTGAAGTGCGATCTGCACTTCAATAGCTTATTTGAAGTGTAAAGGTGACACTGGGGGTCCTTTGGACCCCCAGCATCACCTTAAAGAGTACCTGTCACCACCATCTGCTATCACATGGTGGGCTACTAAGCCCCCCTATGTGATAGCAAACAAAGTAAAGTTAAAAAAATAACAGTTTTTAAAAGTAGAATGAAATAAAATAAATCTAAAAATAATTGTAAAAAATGTTTTAAAGTCCCCCGCGAGCGCGCGCTTCGCCACATAAACACGCGTCGGGTGCGCCTATGCATGAAACCGACGAACGCGCTATACATGTTGGATATCGCCCCGCACGCCGGAGTGAGAACAATAATTCTAGGGCCAGTATTTTTGGGCAACTCCAAATTGATGACCTGTGGGGGCTTTTAAAGCGTCGTCTATGGACTATGGGGTACTGAGGTTTGTCGCTGTTTCACGGACGCACACAATTTTTAACCTGGGCATGTTGGGTATCTAATTACTCGTTGTGACCTCATCTTTTATATTTTAAAATGGGTATTTTATTGTGTTTTGGGGCATTTGAGTACATTTTTTACTAAATTTTGGGGTTTGATAAGGAGTTGCGCTAATATCGTGCAACATAAAAATTTGCAACTGCCACCATTTTATTCTATGGGGTCTTGGCTTTCAGAAAATATATAATGTTTGGGGGTTTTACGTCATTTTCAGGCCTAAAATGTGGAATATAACATGGGTGCAAAATAATGAAAAAAAGGCCTCAGTCATGAAGGGGTTAAAGAAAGTATGATAGGTGAACTGCTGGTTTGTGCGGCCTGGATCTGAAATGTAAGAAAAAAACATTTTTACTTGCAGTAGCCAATCATATTCAGACCTGCACTGTAAACTAATTTTTGGGGAATGAGGGGAAGAATCTGATGCTATTCTAGTTGTTATTATCTGTAGCCCTAGTATCTCGCTGCATCACCTACTCACCAGCTCAGTCCTGGCACCTTGAGATGTTGTAAAGCTACAAAAGAAGATGCAATAAATGAATTGTTTACATCAGAAAGCAATTTTGTTTTAGTACTTAGCAGCTGTCCAAGCTCTGGAGGAACAAGTCAAGTGTGGTTTTTGAACAGCCAAGATCAATGAAACGTCTGGTTCAACCCACTAACAGGAACAAGGTTGGGGAGGGGAATGTGTTTGGCTGAGCGATAGCTTTAGAATTCAAATCCTGTTGAAATTTCCATCTTTATCTTTAAACTATCAAGACTTTCAAGGTGGGATTGGTTAAATGCATAGGTAGAAACATATTTAAGAAGCTCTATCCAGCAGAGAAAAGAGGAGTCATTATAGATGTAAGAGGTCTAGCAAGGGATTTATTTAATAAAGTTGGATTTGGGTAGAGCAGATGCCTGGCTAATCTGACTTGTGTCTGACCTGCCCACTTCCCCCGCTTTATATGAGCAGCAACGTCAGCTCGGATGAGGGGAAGCGACTCATTTGTAGATCATTTTATTAATAAACTGTTTACAAAATATTTACAAGCTGCATACAGAACCGAACACCGGGGGCTTAAAAATGACTAATACAGCTGAAGCTCCGAGATGTCTCTGTAATATATTCTAATCTCCTTAGAGCCGGCGATAATTAAACTGGAAAGAATACAATTTCCAGCAGGCCAGGAACTGCAAGTACTTATTGGGAGATTATGTAGAATGACTTAACCCCTCCTGTACTATGGCACAGAAGCTGATTTAAAGTGGACCTAACAGTAGATATCAAAGTTCACGTAAAAGAAAAGTATGGGGTAAGTGTTTTTCCCCATAGTTCTCCTTAGAATCACGGGAAGACATATACTAGCGTCCTCCCGTGACCCAAAGCTCGCAGGCTATTGCCCATGATATACTGTGAGCACCGCAGGCGGGACGGATTCCGACATTACTGTAGAGATCCACCCAGCTGCTTGATTGACGGCTGGCTCTGCCTATCTAGAGGCAGAGCCAGCTGTGCCCCCCCACACACACACACTTTCCCCGTTTGTTCCTCCAGTCAGAGCTGGAGAATCGGATAGGGGAGGGGGGAATCGCTGCAGGGAGCCGTGACTGCCAGTCACTGTTCACTGCAGGGAGACCATCAGGAAGTGAGCAGATCGGTGCCTGTTTCTGCTCACTTCCCGATCGACGGAGCTGACCTGTGACAGCTTCTTTGTCACAGGTCGGCTCTAACTATGAGGATGAGTGAAAATCACCCACCTCATAGATCTCCTTTAAATTAAGTCTGGAGCTTGAAAACTAAATTATTTTGAGCAAAAAAAGTACTTCTTGCTTATCATTATAACACATCAATAATATTATACTATGCTCTTTTAATTCACATGTATATCTAAAAAACAATAGAGAAGATTTTCCTTATTAGTATTAGTTTGGCCTTATTTGATTACATGGTGCAATAATCCATAACAAGCCATCTCACTTCTTAAAGTGACACTAAACTCAGGAGTTAAATCTTAAAAATGCATTCATGCACCTTAACTATTAACAAAAATGTATCTTATTTGTGTATTACTCGGCTGTAGATCCTCAAACCTTCTCGGAATTGGTGCTGACACTGTCCTTCCTTCTGGAGGGGGGCTACTTTTGTCCCCCATGGTCCCTGTGTGTGTTGTAAAGTAGCCACTGCTCTGAACTCTCCCGTGATAGACTACAATCTCATGTTTAGTTTACTAATTTGTGTTTTTGTTAATAGTTGGGGTACTTGAATGCATTTTTAAGATTTAAAGTTGTATTAAACTCTCCCACTTGTTTTAATAATGAATCCAGATCAAACCAATATACATTGCCCAGCAAATCATTGCTTCTCATTTTTGCCCAAACACTTACAATGATCATGTTACTGAACAGCTGTTTCCAAGTCTCCCAGCTCAGCTTCCCTGAAATTCCTGCCCAGTACAAAATCACAAAGGACAGAGCAGTCTCCAGCCACTGTTCATCTACTAGCTTGGAGCAGGGGGGAGGGAAGTAGCTTTATTTGCTGTGTGTTTGTGGAGACACATACAGCTTACTAGCGCACACAAGGGTGTCTCCATAGGACCCTGCAAGGGAAAGGAGTCACTCTAAAACAGAATATCAGAACCTGTGCTCAGGGACCAGCTGACTCTACAGGAAACTACAACTTTAAACATCAAGGAGCAGCGTCCATTGTAAGTGATTTCATCAGCCTTTGAAATAGATTAAAATCCTTTTGACTTCAAGATCACTTTAATTCCTGAGTTTAGTGTCACCTAATGTATTGTATATACTCTTGCTGTATATGTATGTGTGCCATACCTGTTCTTCTATATGTTTGTGTGGCACAGAGCTATTCTGCAGGCTTTGCCCTGTAAGCCCACTTGATGCATCACTATTATTGGGGGAAAAAATTAAAAAGGCCCGGTTTGTAATAAAAGATAAAAAATACTTACCACTACCTCAAACCCTGACTTTGATCTTTTCTTTCTTGTAGAGATACAGTGATTGAAAAATCGTTGGCATTCAATACGCATTTCATGTGTTTTGTATGCATGCATCCCCTGCTGCACGTTGTGGTTCCACTTCCTGGCCATTACTTCACTTTGCCTCTGCACGGATATAGTAATGATGTTGTTGGAACTACAACATGCAGTGTGGATGCAAACATCCAACATTCCCCAAAGCGACGCATACCAGAGGTTCCTCTATGCCAAGTGACCCTTTGAGGAAGCTCTATATTTAATACAGTAAGAAAAAAAATGTGAAAGTCATTAAAAATTGTTGTGAGTTAAAGTCCAGCTCCTTCTAAAACAGATTTCATTTTGGATAGAGCGTGGAAGGGTTACAGAGGAAGTGACACCTATTAGGAGAAATTATTTTCTTTCCTTGGTGATCCTGCTGCTGGAGATGTATCGCCAGCAGCAAAATCGCCCATCTGACATTAGTGACAGTGAACATGTTCGAGGAGAGTCTTATGGAATGAGAACGGTGGTTTTAGCAACCTTATGTGTTGGAAAATATATCATCAGCATATCCTAAAGGTATAAAATAAAGCATACCCTAAAGGTATTAAATACCACAAATGTATAATTGTTATATCTATGTAATTTTAAAGAACAACTCCAGACATACATATTCTTAACCCTTGCAGTGGGGCTACCCCTGCACTGCAGGGGTTAAATGCTTGTTTTCCTCTAGGGATGAAGATACCAAAGATATACGCACCTGAACCTTACAGCCAGCTGGTTGCTACTCCAGTCCCTACAGTCTGTCTGCTCCGCGGCAAAAAAGATGGAAAAGTCTCGGCGTCCTCAGGTCATATATACTGTATAGCACATGATGACTCGCCAGAGCGAAGGGGAAGAGAGGCTCCAGGGACCACTGGCTGTGAGGTTCAGGTGAGTATATCTTTGTTATTTTCATGTCTAGATGAAAATGAAGACTTAAAAGTGACATCAAAGGCTATTCCCCCCCCACCCATCCAATGTTAGTGTCAGGACTTACCTTAAATGATGCCTCTTTATCCGATCATCTTCTTCTTTCCTGTCCTTTTCAGCCGTCCCTCCAGCGCTGGTGCGGGTCTCTGATCTAGCGCTGACTACTCTGTCCCCTCTTCTCTGATGTCCCGCGGAGTCTGTCAGGGTGCACGCTGCTCCATATACTTACTCTGTGTCTCTCCTCGTCTCCCGGCCGAACATCTGAACTGCGCATGCGGCCGCCCCAAGATCCTTTGCGGCCGTCCGAGACTCTTCAGATGTTCGGACGGGAGCGCGTGGGGAAGACGCAGGTAAGTTTAAACCTGTTACAAAAGGTTTTGGGTTTTTAAAAAAAGGTTTTGCAAATATCTAATGCTTGCTAACACTAGATATATGCAAAAAACGTGAGGGTTTACTAACCCTTGCAAGGATTAAGAATATTTATGCCCGGAGTTCTTCTTTTAATATTCCCATCTAATAAAGATTTTTTAGATACTAAAGGAAAAAACATCTATTGAATAGTTGACATGTCTAGATTGTTCTACAGCCCAGGAATTTCATTTTCATTAATTACTTTTTTGGCACATATCCCACGAGATCTATAGTTTACAAGCTGCGTGAAATGTCTATTGTGTTATGTTCATACTGGCTTTTTGGTAAACCTGATCTGGCTAAACTTTCAAGAGTAAACCTGCAGCCTTTTACTGTATCGGCTCTGGTTTACACAAACCTGTATGGTGGAATGGGAAGGGGTGCAAGTCACTTAAGGTAATCCCACTGTTGATGGAATTGCTTAATCATTTCAAACCAGTTTGTTTTGTTCAGTGATGGTGTGATCTGCTTAAATCCATTTAATTGGCCACTTCCAACAAACAAGTGCGATAACATTCTGGCAGCTAAGTAACCGTGAAATAAGAGGAAAGCAAAACTTTTGCTACTTGTGGAAATGTTGATCCTCCTATGGATTGGTCTTAAAGTGTACCTGTCCATTCGGTGGGAAGCAACAGTTTTGTATACTTAACTTATATTCAATCTGACAAACCGCCTAGATCTTTGCCATGTTGTAAGGCGTTCCAGAGGATGGGAGAGACTCTAGAGAAGTCCTGGAGGCGAGTATGGTAGGAGTGGACAAGGGAGCTGGAAAGCCTATATATACATCTATATATATATATATAGATATATATAATTACACATTACACACACAGCTATTCCTCACTTAATGACCGAGATCCGTTCCTACGACTAGGTCGTTAAACAAATTGGTTGTTAGGCGAGGAACTGTATACAGTATTGGTATGTATTATAGTATTCGTATGTATTAGTAATGTATAGTGTTGGAGATGTACTGTACAGGGTACTGTAAATCTGTAGATACAGTACTTACCGAGAATAGCAGCGGAGAACGGAGTACAGTACTGTATGCAAGATGAGATGCCGCACTGCCGCTGCTACATTCCCGCAAATACGGTCGGAGAGCTGGTTGTAAGTGCGAGTGGTCGCAACACAGGTAGGTCATTAAGTGAGGAATAGCTGTGTGTGTGTGTGTGTGTGTGTGTGTATGTGT
>NW_017306357.1:777340-802945 GCF_000935625.1 Nanorana parkeri | reverse complement strand
GCAATATAAATGGGTAAGCCGTATTAGTCCAGTAGACAAGATGTCAAAAAAGACAAAAATGCAGTATTGCAGTGTGCAATGATACCTTTTTTATTGGACTAACAAAATATATAAAAGACAAGCTTTCGAGAGTGAACCTCTTTTCTTCAGGTCAGAAGCAAAATGTGACATGCAGTATTTTCTTCTGTCGTAACCTGAACTGACTGCGCACATGAGAACTTTAGCCCATATACCGGTATATAATTGTGTGTGTGTGTATATATGCATACATATATATACATGTGTATATATATATATACACACACTCACACTAAAAAAAAGAGTCACTTCCTGGAATTAGCTAAGCAAATGGGTAAGAGCCTTCCATTGCATAATTACTGCAGTGATTAATATGTTATTTAACCCTAGCTGAAGCAGTAAGTAGCTTCTCACTTCTATGTCAGAAGACATATCCTGTGGTGGTGGAAATGATGTAACTCCGTTTCAGAAGGGTCAAATTATTTGCCTGCATTAGGCAAAAAAAACTGAATCAAGAGATTGTTGAAACTACTAAAATTGGGTTAAGAGCAGTGCAATGCATTATTGAATCCTGTCAGGATAGTGTCGGTGTGGTCTTACATTACTTACATTACTTAAATTATCATGATTGGAAATCACTTAAACCTTGGTTGAAATCAAATCATAAAAGATCAACAGTAGATAAATGCTATCAACAGGCTATGTTTAATAGTGAAAGTAAAAGCATTTCCACACACACAGTGCAGAGAGAACTCAAGAGATTGGGACTAAGGGCCTGTTCACATGATTTTCAGGTCCGGATCTGCAGACGCGGTGCTATGTGTTTTTGATGCGTTCCAGTTTTTAATTTTTTTTTTTGCTGGAGTGGGGCTGTCTGTATGTTAGCTGCAGTGCTGTGCGTTTTTGACGCGTTTTGCGTTTCCGGACCGTTTCCTGACCGGACAAAATGTGACATGCAGTATTTTCTTCTGTCGTAACCTGAACGGACTGCGCACGTGAGAACTGTAGCCCATAAAGCACATAGGGATACATTGGGATGCATTTTTAGTGCAGCAGCGTACGGATCAGGTCAGCATAGAAAACGGACGTCGTGTGAACAGACCCTAAACAGCTGTGTAGCCTTAAGAAAACCACTTATCAGTGAGGGTAATCGGGAAAGAAGGCTTTAATTTGCTAGGGAGCATAAAGATTGGACTCTGGAGCAATGGGAAAAGATCATGTTCCATAGTGATGGGCGCATCGGGGTAAGAAGAGAGGTGGATGAAGTGATGCATCCATCACGTCTAGAGCCTACTGTACAAGCATGTGCCAACCGTGTTATGATCTGGGGTTGCTTCAGGTCAGGTAAAGGTTCAGCGAAGTTATGTGCCCAAACAATGAGGTCAGCTGCTTATCTGAATATACTGAATGATCAGGTTGTTCTATCAATGGATTTTTCCTTTCTTGATGGCACGGGCATATTCTAATTGTAAAAGAGTGGTTCAGGGAGCATGAGACATATTTTCACACATGGATCGGCTACCACAGAGTCCAGACCTAAACCCCATTGATAATCTTTGGGATGTGCTGGAGAAGACTGTACGCAGTGGTCCGACTCTCCCATCATCACAGAAGTCCACCGTTAAACTGACCCTTCTTGCAGTGTTGATTTCCTGTGTCCCCTGCAGTGCTCACTGGTTCCTCCAGGTCACCTCTACGTCATTACAGGATACATTCCTAGACACTCCCGTAAGCGGCTGTTTCCCAACAGACCGTCCAGGACTATTTCTTAGAAACGGTGTGGTGTCCAGTGGTACAGTAAGCATCAGAGATAGGAATGTACAATTCTTTTACAGAGATATCTTGCCTGAACAACTCTTCTATACCTGACAAGGTTGCTTTCAAGTAAACCCGTAATGATAGAACTATGTAGCTATAACTGGCACCCAAGGCCAGTTGATGGCCAATGATAAGATGAATCAGGGGCTTTGTGCAGTGTTATTCAGCTTCTGTGTTTCATTGATCCAGATGTCAAACATTAAGCAGTTTAAATCAACGTGGCTCAATTATTGGCCTAAGTAGGTCATCTTAGGCTAATTGAAGATAATCGGCCAATGTATGGGAAGTAATCGACTAATCCATGTTCTTATCTACTCCAGTGTTGGTCATGCGGAATAGAGAATGCCGCTCTGGTGAACATGGTACAAAAACTAGTCCTCCGAGAGATCTCATCGACTTTTATCTGTAGTCATGTAATAATAATTTCCACTGTCGCCAAACAAAAGTTTATTGTATAGGCCCAAATCTGGACCATAAGATTTGGTCAAGTGCGAAGGAAGTGCCGCACACCTCTGACGTCGCCATAAAACATTATTACAATCCAACAGCTGTCATGCTTCTGTGCCCGCCCCTAGACTGCCCACCGTCCATGCTTTCTATGGAGCACAGGCGGCTCCCAGCCAGAACCTACGCTGTACCTAAGTGAAGAGACCAGTTTAATTTTAACTTTCCACCTAACTTTGAGACAAGCTAAAGACCCCCAAGCTTCATTAGGTTTTTCATGAACTTGTTTATTTTACCAGATAAGCAAATCTTCTTTTATTTCCACTTTTGCAGTCTGGCAAACTTCACAGTCACTAAATTAATTTGATAAGATGAGCGTATTGGGCATCCGTTACTGCAGCATATGGCAATTTCGGTTAATTTAATACCTGCGCTGCAAATATCTACTCAGTACAAATATTCAATTTATTGTCAGTCTGCTGCATCTGTGCAGGTGCTGGATAAGCAGAGCGCCATATGTGCACCTTACTTGCTGACTGTTTGCAGAAGTATGAATATATTGCCTTCCTGGGCCCTTTATATGCATAAATATTTAGATTTCCCCTGGCTTTTTCATATGTCGCATATAAAACCTTTACAAAAATATGCAAGAAAAAAAAATGCTTTGCCTTTGTATTCTAAACCACGCTGTAATAAATTATTACCATTTATCTTAGGAGTTCTTGCTTTGCAAAGCTGTGTGACTGACCCGTTTTTGCGGAGTTGTGGCCACTAGAGGCGGTTTCATTCTTTGGATGGCTTTTCATATTGTCGTCATGACGTTAGCTAGTAATCACATAATTCTTTAATGACACGCCTTAATGCGCAAATCTGGGCAAAATTTTTACAAAATTGAACAAATAAGCAGTACATCTTATCTGTTCATCCTACCAGAAATCCAGTTCCAATCTTTCTGTAGTGAGCAGACACCACAGGCAGTGTTGTTACCTGCCTGAGCTCTGTGCTGTACCACAGGACATACCCTTTTTATGATAGGGAGAGGGGGAGTTGGGGACGACGATGACTGTAGAGCTGCAGCTAACGATTATTTTCAAAATCGATTAGTTAGCCGATTATTAAGTTCGATTAATCGGTTAATCGGATTTTTAAAAATAAAGTACATTTTAAAAAATGGCTCCAGGGATGGACTACTAGTTTGTATTGAGATTGTAGTCCATCACAGAAGCAAGCTTGGAGCAGTGGAGGTAAAAAAGAAGAAAAAAAGTGTGGTGTGCAATATAGTAAAATGAAGTGTATACTTATACAGCAATAAATGCAGAATGGCACCGGCTATAGAGGACTACAAAACCCAGCAATAGTACATTATACAGCACAATGCAGAATACCACCAGCTATAGAGGAATACAACAAATCCCAGCAATAGTACAATATAGCTGGCGGTATTCTGCATTGCACTGTATAATGTATTATTGCTGGGATTTGTAGTCCTCTAAACAGCGCAATGCAGAATACCACCAGCTATATAGGAAAACAACAAATCCCAGCAATACATTATAGAGCACCATGTGTGGGAAAGTGCAGGCTTACCTGAGCATTCTTCCAGCAACTTGCTTCTGAGATTGGGCCTGTCTATTGGGCCTGTCATCCTCCCATGCCTGCTCACCGGCGGGCGGTGAGCGTGAAGCGGAGAGGAAGTGCGGCGTGTGGAGCGTGGATGCGGGCGGGTCTGGCAGTGGTGAGCGTGAGGTGGGGAGGAGGTGCGGCGCGCAGCGTGTGTGGAGCCGTGAACAGGGCCAACTAATCAGAAGCCGATTAATCGATGATTGAAAAAGTTGACAACTTTTTGAATAATCGATTATGTTGATTAGTTGTTGCAGCCCTTGATGACTGTATTTCAGCAGGGGAGATAGTCCTATATACTTTAAGAAAAAGGGCACTATATAACGATGGAAAAAAATTTATTCACAAATATAAGCAATAATTTTCCTTTTTATAATGAAATATCAATTTACTAAATATTAAAAATTATTTTTAATCTGGCATACTGAACTCTACAGCTCACCACATTTGTTCTAGTCTGATTGTACTACCTCCTTCAGATTTACCAACAATTGTATAGTCCAAGGGCCGGCCTGATTGGATACGAATTGGTTGGATGTACTCGGTAGGTTGTCATATTACATAGTATTTGTAAATCTAAAGTTGATTGTATGATCTGATTATAACCTGTATGGTAAACCCTAAGGTGCTGTAATATTTCCCTTTTCCAGTTTTAAAACGTAAGCCTTGATTAGAACTTCGGTGACCCATTGCTGCATTTTCCTACTTGGTGTTCTGATCTACATTTAAGCAATGTACAGCTGTATCTGTAAGAAATAAGTCAAGGCCACTGGACTTACTGTATTTTTCTTGAAGACATTTCACTGGTTATCCATATACATCAGCAATATACCCTGTTTCCCCAAAAATAAGACCTACCCCTAAAATAAGACCTAGTACTATTTTGGGGAATTGCTAAAATATAAGACCTACCCCAAAAATAAGACCTAGTAAACCCAGCAATAGTACATTATACAGCACAATGCAGAATACCACCAGCTATAGAGGAATACAACAAATCCCAGCAATAGTACAATATAGCTGGCGGTATTCTGCATTGCACTGTATAATGTATTATTGCTGGGATTTGTAGTCCTCTAAACAGCGCAATGCAGAATACCACCAGCTATATAGGAAAACAACAAATCCCAGCAATACATTATAGAGCACCATGTGTGGGAAAGTGCAGGCTTACCTGAGCATTCTTCCAGCAACTTGCTTCTGAGATTGGGCCTGTCTATTGGGCCTGTCATCCTCCCATGCCTGCTCACCGGCGGGCGGTGAGCGTGAAGCGGAGAGGAAGTGCGGCGTGTGGAGCGTGGATGCGGGCGGGTCTGGCAGTGGTGAGCGTGAGGTGGGGAGGAGGTGCGGCGCGCAGCGTGTGTGGAGCCGTGAACAGGGCCAACTAATCAGAAGCCGATTAATCGATGATTGAAAAAGTTGACAACTTTTTGAATAATCGATTATGTTGATTAGTTGTTGCAGCCCTTGATGACTGTATTTCAGCAGGGGAGATAGTCCTATATACTTTAAGAAAAAGGGCACTATATAACGATGGAAAAAAATTTATTCACAAATATAAGCAATAATTTTCCTTTTTATAATGAAATATCAATTTACTAAATATTAAAAATTATTTTTAATCTGGCATACTGAACTCTACAGCTCACCACATTTGTTCTAGTCTGATTGTACTACCTCCTTCAGATTTACCAACAATTGTATAGTCCAAGGGCCGGCCTGATTGGATACGAATTGGTTGGATGTACTCGGTAGGTTGTCATATTACATAGTATTTGTAAATCTAAAGTTGATTGTATGATCTGATTATAACCTGTATGGTAAACCCTAAGGTGCTGTAATATTTCCCTTTTCCAGTTTTAAAACGTAAGCCTTGATTAGAACTTCGGTGACCCATTGCTGCATTTTCCTACTTGGTGTTCTGATCTACATTTAAGCAATGTACAGCTGTATCTGTAAGAAATAAGTCAAGGCCACTGGACTTACTGTATTTTTCTTGAAGACATTTCACTGGTTATCCATATACATCAGCAATATACCCTGTTTCCCCAAAAATAAGACCTACCCCTAAAATAAGACCTAGTACTATTTTGGGGAATTGCTAAAATATAAGACCTACCCCAAAAATAAGACCTAGTTGTGACCATTCCCAAGGCCGGTGGTGGCATAAGGGGGAACTTGAAGAGAGGCAGGAGAGAATCAGCGGTGCCAACGAAGCCAGCTCTAGAGGAAGCAAGTCGGCACCGGAGGGAGCAGAACCGTATAAGCCGATGCCTCCTCTATAGCGCCGACTCTTGGAAAGGTACGGCACCCCTGATTGCCCTGATCACCATATTTTTGTACATTAATACATATAGACTGTTGTACATGAATAAGTGTGGATTGTTGTACATTAAAAAGAAAAAATAAGACCTACCCCGAAAATAAGACCTAGTGTGTTTTTTTGAGCCAAAAATAATATAAGACAGTGTCTTATTTTCGGGGAAACACGGTAGCAAGTCCAGTTGCCTTGACTTATTTCTTACAGATATACCATGACCTGGATGAATGAGAACCTTCACATACAATGTGCAGCTGTGTCTTGCTGCACTCCTCACCGGTTTCTGTTTAACCTGTGGAATCCAGGTGGGTACTCGCAGTGACCACGGACGGCACCATGTATACAATGATTTCAAGGATGTCACCAGCACACCATTGGTTAAGTGAAATTAGTCAATTTTAATGACAAAACAATGCCATCCAAATGCAAGCTTTTTCATGGGCCGCACAGGATCCCCTTCATCAGAATCAGAAATCACTGATCTACTACATTGAATGCATTATGAGAGGCTCCGCATTGTGTAGATACCAAGCGTAGATGTAACTATGATTGTGAGCAAAGTGCAGACCCTCCTGTATTTGTTGATTAAAGTAGATCACAGCTGTTTGGTGGCTTGCTGCTCTAACTGCTGCCTGCGACATGCCTCTTTATTGTGTTGTAATTGCTACCTAAAAAGGCGTATGTTTTCAGCTTGTCGCTTTCCATAAGGAATAGCATTAATAAGACGTAATGAGACCTTGCAGTATTTCGTGACACCCAGGAGAGCAGACGCCCCGCATGGCCCCTTAGAATTGGTTACGAGTTGGTCCACACGGGTGTCGGATTTGTGTCTTGCTGTTTTTCACTTTTACATTTAGTAGGAGTCTGTTTTGTTGCAGTTTTAAAGTTGCCTCAACGGTTGTTCCAAAGGTTGTATGTGTGTTCCATCTGGAATGGATTTTCTTCCAAATTTATCATCGGTGATCTTCTGTTGCACATGGTCATGCAGACATGTAAAGACCTGAGTGACTGTGACCTTGTGTAGGGGGCTTATAACAGGTTAAGCCCGGCTACACCAGCCAACTGTTTGTCAGCGCTGAACCCCAGGTGAACATAAAAATACACAGTTGTAATACATATATGTGAACTACTTTATCTGCTAACTGATTTGTAATGCGGTTCAGCCAGTGTTGTGAACAATGCACTCCTGCTAGGCAGATCAGCCAGGTTTGAGATCTTTCTTCTCCTTCAGGTAAGCAATAAAGCTCCGGTTCTGGTAACTGAAAAGTGAAAGAACAGTAGCACACGGATGAGGTTCTCCCTGGCTTTTCCTTTCCTGTCGGCACAATTACAGTTTAGACTGACAGTACTGTGCAAATTAATAGTTCCCTGGTTGCCTCAGTGTGTCATTGTACTGTGGGTACAGCTATGCAGAGCATTACTACGGTATATATGATGTTATTCTTTTGTTTTTTTTTTATAAAACTATACCTAACATTTTAATGAATAGTAGACTGAATGGTATGTTTTTGTTACTCTGTCTGGAGTTTAGCTTTTAACACTTTCTCCATGAGCACTGCAAAGCTTAGTTACTCGTTTTTGTCTAGGGGTATGTGTAAAGGACTTCTACTCATTTGATGCCACTGCTGCAGGTTTCAAGACCACTGCCCATGGCCTTTTCTCTTCCCTAGTGGTCAGAGGCCCGCTGACATCATCATGTCTAAAGCAGGGATCAGGTGAGGACACTGAGGGAAAGTCCACAAGCTGAAGTGTAGGGGAGAGAGGTGAGCACCAACTGCTGGGGGAGCAGGGATCAGATAAGTCAAAGTCCTACGCAGGTCCCCTAGACATAACCGAGCTGTTAACCTTTGCAGTACCCCTGAAGTAGGCTTTAAAGTGAACGTGTGCTTTGGTCATGCAGGGACAAAGCAACAGGCTCACTTAACAGCTACCCTTTCTAAACTCACAGATTGACCTTCCCTGCACCTCATTCAACCACTAGGAGCAAAGTTGAATACTTGGTACTTCCATGTACCAATGCTTGTGACTCATTCTTGCTTGGTTCTTTGCCACTCAGGCACTCAACAATAAAAGATTAGTTTATAAATTTTCCAGTAAAAGTTGGGCCTGCCAAGCCTCTACAAACTTTTTAGCCTTCCTATTGGTCAGCCAGGTTGTCATTCACGTAAGTGATCTATTTTTAAGTTTGGATAGAGCCAGTAAGGATTAGACCCCTTGTCAGGTTATTAATGTTGTCTGTAAGATTCAACCTGAGCAAGTGGCAAGAGGAAATCTTTTGATGAGGACAACTGTTCCATTGACAACTCTCTAAGATGGGAATCACATTCACTTTAAGGAGATTCCCTCTTATTTCCTGTGGGTCTCCTTAATGCAAAAAAGAAGGTAAATCTCCTCAGTGGGATAGAGGCAAAAAACAACAACCTGATCGGTGTTTTAACTTTCCCTAACTCTATGTAAAAAAAAAAAAGGTTTTGGCTTTACATACACTTTAACCCCTTCATGACCGAGGCCTTTTTTTCCCCGTTTACATGTTATCCACATTTTAGTCCTATAATTACTTAAAACCCCCAAACATATATTTTCTGAGAGCCAAGACTCTGTAGAATGAAATGGGGGAGGTTGCAAATTTTTATGTTGCACGATATTGGTGCTTCAGGAACCCAGCAATGACAGCTATGGGACCGAAAGTGATGTAATCTGCATTGCTCCCGGTCCCAGAGTGCGGGGAGCTTTCAGAGATATGCTTTAAAAACTGAAATTTTTGAGGCTGAGCCAGTTTTCATCAGCAACATCTTTTACATCAGTCATTTTCAACTTGCAATGAATAAGGGACCTCAGCTGATGTCACCATGGGGCTGCACATAATATTCAGTATATGCAATGCCACAGAAAACTCTTAAGCTACGATAGCTATTACAGGAGATGGTCAGAGCCTGCAGACGTTCTACAGGTTGAAGAGATGGTGCAAAAACTTAGGACGTTACGTGATACTTTTAGATACCATTGTAATTACAGTCCCTTTACAAATCTGCTCTCCAACTACTGTCTGCTGGTGTCGAGTACCAAAGGGCCATAGGTTGGGCCAGCAAGCAGAATGGCGGCCTACACTTTGTGACAGTTCCTCTTTAAATACTTCCCCTTGTTTCAACAATTCCTTTATACGCAATATGCATTCCCAATCTGATGTAGTGGCAAATAAACTGTTTACAGATAGCAGATTTGAACGCTTGGCAGTACAGAAGGTTATGGGATGCTAATTAAGCGTAACGATGAGCCATACGCAGAGGAGGAGGGGGGGAGCTTGAGCCGCTAAAACAAAGCGACAACAGCTCTGTTTGTTGACAGATGCAGCAGCCGCATATTCAGTAATTGGGTAATGGTGTAAACATTGGCAAATCGGCAAATCCCTGGGTGTATTGGGAACAGAAGGCAAACTGAAATCAAGGGTATAAACAGTCCCACCCCTTCGCATGACACCCACAATCCTCTGCCTGAAACTGTTTTAAGATCTCCAAAGTGTAAAAGAGAACGAGAAAAGGCCACTGTGAAATTATTATTACTACAACGACTGACTGAGGTTCTCCATCTCCCTAATTAGCTGTAGCCCCATCTGGAGGCAGCCATTAGTGCTACAGCCCCACTTTAAAAGGCAGCAGTAGTTGATTAGGAATTGCACAGCCATGTAGCCATGTCTCACCTTCCATGCCTCTTCTCGACAGCTGTTTCAACATATAAGGTTAAGTTTCGCAGTTTGCTCATTTAACCACAAACCCACATAACACAGCAAAGAGGGAAGAACCTGCTAAACACAGTCTGTCTTCTTAATTAGGCCATTGATTCCCAACTGCATACGTTGTTCTGCTGGATTCTGCTGCTTTGTTTGCAGAGAGTAATTTAACTTTTCGGAGGAGTTATTGAAATAATAAAAAATGATTATTTTATTTTTCTTACAAAACCTACATGCCTTTCTGTTTCTGGGCAGATGTTGGCCAATCCCAGTTCCTGGCATGATCTATACACACATCCTCCATTACATTATAGACCAGAGCAGAGGGAACTCCCACTTTTAAAACATTTTGTTTGCATATTATCATCAAATTAAAACATGCTTTTCTAAGGGCTGATTCACACCATAGCGTTGTGCCAAAGCCACGGTATCCGAGTGTTTACTGTACACTATCACACAGAGCAATGCACTACATGTTAAGTGCGCTGGTGCGTTGTCTTGCCATTAATTGTGAATAACTAAAAACAAAGAAAAAATGGAAAAGCGCACTACAAGGGGTCACCACTGGTCTGGGGATGGCCACAGTAAATTTAAAAACAGAAATTTTATTTTATAATAGCGTTTAAAATTTGAGGTAAAAAAAGTTCTTAAAATAAAAAATTTTTATTTAATTAAAATGGAAATCCAGTAAGTTTAGTACACAGTGTGCAAGCTCTATGTAAGCAGGGTGAGGGACCCTGTATAAAATGATACTTGGCAAAAGATGGTTGAGAGCGCTCTAACTGTATGCAGAAGAGAAGAAAAAAACTCACGTTTTGGAATTTGCTGTGGTGTTTGGTCACGAAGGACTGATGTGGCTGGAACACATATGATATCACAGCAGGCTGAGGATGGCATCAGGGAGACATAAGGGGAGCAAGCCTGGAGGTGGTTATGCAAGGACTGTGGAGAGCCGTAAGGAGACAGCTGGCCATTCTGAATCCCGTCGGCTGTGCGAGATGAGCCGCTCTGTAGCGGAGCTGTCACTGTCGGGTCGCAGTGGCGGTGGGCTCGGCTCCAGTCGGTCAAGCGTCCGTCAGACTGAGTGGTAGGGGCTGAGCTCCTGTTGTTAGCGCTACGCGTTTCGAGGCTACTGCCTCTTTGTCAAGCCTAGGATTGTGGTGAGAGAAAGAAAAAGCTGTCTCCTTATGGCTCTCCACAGTCCTTGCATAACCACCTCCAGGCTTGCTCCCCTTATGTCTCCCTGATGCCATCCTCAGCCTGCTGTGATATCATATGTGTTCCAGCCACATCAGTCCTTCGTGACCAAACACCACAGCAAATTCCAAAATGTGAGTTTTTTTCTTCTCTTCTCCATACAGTTAGAGTGCTCTCAACCATCTTTTGCCATTAATTGTGAATGGCACTCCAACAGACCTCCTGGTGGGCAGTAGTATGTATTGTAGTTCCATGATGTGAAAAAAAATATATACATATTTTTTTTCACCACACCACAGTGCATACTATTTGCAGTACTGTGCATTGCAGTGTAACACACGCCGCCGGGGAGGTGCATTGGGGTGCCATTCAGAATGCAGTGCGACTAGGGTGCAGTGTATTGTGCAGAGACTGCAAATATGCAACAGGGAATGGTAGCACAGGTTCCATGCCTTTAGCACAACGCTATGGTGTGAACCAGCCCTTACCCACAGTGCAATGTTATATTAAACAGATTAAAATAAATTTAAATAAGGAAGAAAGAGCTCATCAGTCTGCTGCTTCTTTCACTGTCATGGGCTGGGGAAGGGGCAAGGGCTAGTTGTATTAATTAACCGCAGCAAAATGAAATTGGGTTTTCTGCCCTGCCAGAGAAGGCTGTGCTGTGTTGCAGGGCTGTGCAAGTTTAGCATTGGATGGACAGAGATATACTTTGGAAGTAAAACCACTCCTGTACAGCAAGTCCGGGTGATACGAACGGGTTCTGTTCCGAGAGCACGCTCAGAAGTCCAACAAAGTTAGCCCAGGTACCCAGCTACATCACTGCTGCTTTTATGCTTGCTTCCGGACAACCTGAGCTTGACATAAAGATATTGTACCAATGTACTCTATACAGTACTGTACAGTAAAATACAGAAAAGCACAACCACTTGTAGAGGAATCACGCATGTGATAATGTATACCAGACACGTGAATCAACTTACATGATTGGACAAGTGAACGCACTCTCGCGTCTTTGAGAGTTCGCAATTTCAAGGTTTGTATGTAGGGGACTTACTGTATATCTATCTCATCTGTGTATTTAGCGTTTTGCCGTAGTTCTGCTTCAGTGAGCTGTTACTTGCATTTACTATTTTTCAATTTTTAGTGAAACAAATAAATATGACTGGATCCTGAATGTTTCCACTGATGAATATCCTTTTCTGATGCTCTTTTCCAGATCACGCAGTTGGATCCCAGCAGATCTCTCATGGAACTTAAGCTGTACCCTCAGGAAACACTTTTCCTGGAAGCCAAGGAATAAGTGTCCATAGAGCGGACTGTGCCGGCAGCCGACAAGGTTCTGCGTTATGGGATAAGGAACGCTACTCTCTGTCCACCTCCCTGCTTCTGGAGTGCGCCCGCACCACCTGGAAGAGAGAGCTTTAGAGACGCCATGTTGAAAAGATTCCACCTGAGCAAGAGATCACCCAATACAAATGTCAAACAATACACATCGCCCGTCATCCAGCTTCTGATTGAATGAATGCACTATTCTTACACCAAAGGTCGTTCAATTAAAGAGGATCTGACACTTCTGAAATATCTTATTCATTAGTTATTCTGATGAAGCTTAGGACGTTTTGGACTTCATTTGCCAAAAGTTATTTTTAGAGCTACCTCTTGCCATGGAATCAGCTAGTCTAACTCTTGCCTTAGAGTCTGGCCTCCTATATACATTTCCACATCAGTCTTTCCTCTAAATTCCCTCACCTGCCACAGCAACTTCTTTTCTTTTACAAAACATAAACTGCTGACATTAATATTTAAAGCTGAACTACAGTCTAACCTTCAATCTTGCACAATTGTACAAGCCCCTTTCCTGTTTTGAAAATGCTTACTCTAGGCTTCTCACAGTGTGCATTAGAATCTACAGCAAGTTAGAGAGAGCCTGCCTCATTTCCTGGCTAGAGAATGTCCAACCTTACTGTCATTAGCCCACCCCGTTCGTTCATTGGATTTCAGGTCTTTCCTGGAGTCTCATCCTCACATGTAGGCATTGCCACAGCTTCCTGTTTTACCAAAAGCAATGTAGCGCACCATGCCGGCCCTTTCTACCAGCCATGATGTGACTACATTGCACAGGGAAGCACGAAGACCCAGTGATTATGTTAATTGGTCTAATAATATAAGGTATGTAATGAAAACAGATTTTATTTCATAATTTTATTAGCATGTTCATAAGGAGGGAAGAACCAGGAAAGGGTCAAATATCAATAGATTAAACTTTAGCTTTAAGGGGCCCAAACCAATACTTAAAGCGCAAATAACGCTAGCCCAATACTTAGTGTTTAGAGAGCCAAACCAATACTTTAAGTTCAAATACAAAGTATGATTAATATTTAATAACAATCTATAAGTAAGGCAAGGCTTTTCAGGCTTACACCGATTTCCTCTTCATCAGGGCTTTAAAGTATTAGCATATGTGTAAAGTTTTTCAGCTGCCACAGCCAATTTTCTATCCAGTACAGAAGACTTCCATTGCTCAACTCCTGGAACAGGTGCTAGTTTCAGGGCAGGTGCACCGTTGTGAATGTGGAATGTGCGGTTGTAAAGCACAGCTGCTCTCTGCCCGCAAACCAGCACCTTTTTTTGGAATTCAGAAAATAGGAGACTTAATCTTTAGGTAGGTACCTTAGCGCAATGGTGATGAACTTTCGTGACACATAGGGCCTCAAGTTTGGCCCCTGACATCACCAAAGGGCTGTGCATAATATTCAGTTAAGGTCATTCTAAAAAAGAATGTCTGAGATGGCAGATATGCATCAGATGGTCAAAGATTACATACATGCTACAGAACATGGTTAGAGACTGTGAATATATGATAGAAATTGTGAGACTGGACACGCTTTAAAAGACTCACAGACTGTCTGACTGACACATTACAAGTGACTGCTGGGTATCATCACAGCAGTTTTACAAATGAATGTTTCTACAGTTGTGCTCCCTTCAGCCCCCTTATTTGTGTCGCAATTGCTATTTCTCAAATCAAGATCCATTATCCCAGAGGACTACACAATAAGTGGAAAGGAGCCACAAGTTGGACACCAGGACCTCAGCATGACAGAGGGCAGCACCCAGAATGCCCTCTTCAATTAATTTAGTGTATTGAGAGAGAAATGTTGAAGGCATGTCCCAAAATGGACACCAGACCAGACTCCTAGTAGACAAGCCATGTGTTTCTGTGGAGGGATGTAGGTCTGAAAATAGCCATAGTATATCCAAACTGCATAACTTGCATCAGATTGACTTAGGGATATTTCAGAAGTTACATGTCCTCTTTCTATCTGCCATTTGTGGAAAGGTGTTTGAAGTGATCTCCATAATGATGCTGATTATCTGTATACTTTTATTTAGTTGAACCTACTAACTCAAAAATGTTGGAAGGTGTATTATTGGTGGCTTTATTTATGTGACTAAGGGAGCCAGTAAGCTAAATTGGCAGTTACATAAGGTAAGAACTTTAGGCTTGTAGACATGGGCACCTTCCACGTTCTTCTACTATCAACCTTCTGAACTATGTCTGCTGCTCAATGAACAGATCTCAGATGACACTGCAGCCAGGACCTTTTATCACCTGCTGCTTCAATATACATTTTAAGAGTTGCATTCCCATGTAACATTTTAGCTTAGGATCACTGAACTCAGTGTAGATTACAATGAAATGGATCCCTCTGTTCAGGAAGAGTTTGCTCCATATTGTGTAAGGATATCTGTTTTTTTTTTCTTTTTTTAGAAATAGTTACAACTTGTAAATTGCGCACAAGCTGCGTACTAATTTAATGTTAATAATCATTACCAGTTTGCTTTTATCTGCCAGCAGCCATAAGATTTATAGCTGCCTAAGAATTTGAACCCTTCTTGCAGGTACAGCAACAGTTGAGTTCAGTTTATAGACATGATTTCACACCATGGCTCCTGTAGCTGGGTTACTGCAGAAGTCTACATGAAGCATCTCCAGCTATTTCTTTAGGTTTACTGCACTGGGAGTTTATTGCAAACAGTGCTGCACATCTAGAACTGCCAGCAGATGCTTCATTTTACATTGCATTGGTGATGGGTTCATAGTAAAGAATGAACCTCCCAATTAGCCCTCATTTTCAGCACATGCCCTACCTCAGTATCTACAGACGTGAGGCAGATGAGGATCTGCATTCCCATTTGCTTAAGTACTTGAGACTTATGTAGATTCTACTGTTAGTAAACCAGCAGCAGTGATCACAAAGATGTGCTTTGGTCCAACCAGGTCCAGATCATTGTAGTAGTTCTAATGATTAACATGATTATCGATAATGATAATCAGTTTTCCAAGCTGACACATGGAAAAAATTGAGGAGCTTCTTATTAAATGTTTGCCATTTAACCTGCTAATTAGAACATGGAAAGAAACATTAGGGGACATATAACTGTACAGGAAGGCTAAGTGGAGGTTGTTATCTGTAGATTCTATGTGGCTACAGACTGAGAATGCAGAGAAGTATCTGATTAGGAGCTATTGATAATGCCTTCTGTTGCCTAAATCATTTCCAGGCAAAATCTTAAACCAGGGGTGGGCAAACTTCGGCTCTCCAGCTGTGGTAAAACTTCAAATACCATCATATATCTGCCTCTGGCAGTCATGTCTGTGATTGTCAGAGTCTTGTGCCTAATGCCTAATGGTATTTGTAGTTGCACGACAGCTGGAGGACCAGAGTTTGTATACCTCTTCCCTTAAACCATACCACTCTGACCATACACCATATTTTCTCATTCAGAACATTAGAACATTGATTCGTCCATGCAGTTTAACAAAGATGGGGGAATCCCCCCACTGGGCTATTGTAGCAGATGTACTGCTGTCAGAATACCCAAACTGATTAGCTGCGGTCACTGTTGGGCCAATAATTTTTAGACCGGCTCCTTCAACAGGACACAATTGAAAATGACTTGTTGAATAGAGGGGTACGGACAGGGATCGGCCAAAATTCAAGCAGTGTATGGCCAGCTAACAAAAAAAATATTGGCAATGAACTGATATTAAACTCTTGCCCTCTGTGGCCATCCTCCAGTTTTAGAATTAATTTAAAGGGAATTTATCACAGAGGAAAATAAGTGCATTAGAAACCTTTGCTGGAAGCAACCATTATCTTACTCATTACATTATAGTCACAGTAGGGAGTGTGAAGTAGGTTCTGCTTCACTAACTATTCTCGGCCCAAAGTCCTGCCTTAGAATTGCCCATTTAGAACTGGTGATGTGACAGGTTGTCATATTTCTGATTTCCTAAAGCCATTTGCAGAGCCCCAAAATCAAGCATTGTAGCATCACACCCAATCCAACTAGTGTACAGCTAAGAGCAGATACTCAGCATCACTATATCGTAAAGATGATATCCTTGATTGTAAAATGATTTTGTTCCCAGCTCCACAGACCAGCTTCATGTCGAATTTTAGCTTTTTTTTTTTATCTGTTTGGTTTGCGGATTGTAGACCCCTATCTGGGTTTTGGACAGTAAAGGGTTTGTTGAATAAGGTAATATGCAAAGTTCTGTAACCTGTAGCCACCAACCAGAATGAACCTTTCACTCGGAGTGCAGTAAATGAAAATCTTGTTGGTGTGGGTTACCGTACTGTGCATGTCGTTGTGGTTTATACGCCTTTCTAAATAAAATAACACATATGGAAGGAAACAAAAAGAAGGAGTTACAGTATTACGGTGGACATTTCTGTTGCCTGATACTTAGATAATGTATGAGGGTTTTTTTTTTGAAGAATATATTTTGGTTGAAATGCCAGTTTTATTTATTTCTTATTTCTTCTTTTTTTTTTTTTAAAGGCTGGGGGAGTTGAGGGTGCATTTCTTTGCAGTGCGTGCCTCTTAAGTATATGCATGATGTGAATATTTATCTCTGAATAAACAGACCAACACCGGATACTTGAAATCTTCCCAATGTTTCAGAGCTTGTCCCACAAAGGGACCAAAGTGGGCAAGTACTTGTGGCATTTAAAGAGTGCCTGTCATTCAGACTCCAGCCGTTTTAACAATTGGATCCATTATTTTATTTTTTAAGAGAATGCGGCAAAGAGCTTGTGATATTGCTCAGACAAGCGGCTGAATATTGGTTCGATCTGCACGTTGGCTGCCTCTTTTCACAGGCGGCCTGCAATACTCCACGACTGCTACAGAGGGTTACAGGTTACCTATCTCTGGTTTAATAGGACTTTAGAGTTTAATTTATACTTGACTAGTCTGTGAGGAAGGGACCTGTGACCCCTCATATCTATTACTCTATATTGTTCTCTGTGTGATTCATGCACACAATCCCTGCACCAGAAGACATGTTTGTTGTTGCAAATGTTTCAGAGCATTCAAATCAGTCAAAATTGTAATAAAGGACTTCACGTTGACTTGAATTAGAGTTCAACCCCTCTTGTGTAATCATGACAATGAGGATGTGTTCGTTTTTAAAGCCAAATCTTAGCTTGGGGGATATTACAGTAATATAGTAGATATTGAATAGTGGCTGTTGGTTCATATATGGGGTCCCTCCCAAAAATGTGTATGTATGTACATATATCTTCTTTGCAAGGGTCTTCTAACTGGTCCGGTGTTGTAATGGGTCCTTCCTATTCACCAGTGGCAGCATGGAGTGGACCTTACAACTGTACTGAAAAGCACTTATGAAATGACCTGTGAGCACCTTCCAGTGCAGTAATACTCTGAGCCCAGGCTGTGTGATGAAGCCTCCCCGGGATCCATGGCAGCCTTAGCCCATGCTGTGTAATGGCACCATCCTAGCGTCAATAGCAATCTGAGCCCATGCTGTGTGATGTCACCATCCCAGCGTCAATGGCAGTCTAAGCCCATGCTGTGTGATGTCACCATCCCAGCGTCAACGGCAGTCTGAGCCCATGCTGTGTGATGATGCCACCCCAGGGTCCATGGCAGCCTGGACTCGGAGGAAGTGGGTTAATGATGCTGGTCATCATTCAGCCTAGAAGGCTAAGGACATTTAGTGGTGAGAAGGTATTGCTGTAGTAGACAGCTCCAGACTGAAGGTAAGTGTTGCAGCAAAAGATGTGTTTATTTTTTAATTTAATACAGCTGACCTTTGCCGTTTAAAGCCCAATTGAAGACTTGGCCATTTTTTTTTTTATCTCTCTGTAATCCTGTTTCCCCACATGTTAAAATACCCATTCTCTTCTTTCTGCTCCCACACTGCAGTGCTTTATGCTGGCAGAGCTTAGTAACAACCACACCCCTAGGGAACAGTGTCCTCATGCAGACCTGTATTGTAAAAGTAGAGAGAGGGTGTGTCTGACCTTTTCTGATTGTGTGCTGATTACTGTGTGCACTAGGTCTAACTTGCTGTTGTGTCTTTTGGACTGCATACTCATATTTAGCCTACTTGCACAACTGCAGTAACTGCAATATTTAGGTTGCTAGTTCAATGTCTAGCTGACTGCATATGTATTTCTGTGACTTCATTTGGGCCTCTAAGAAAATTGTGCTGAGACAGTATGGAGGTTGTTACCATTGACCTGTTCTGATGGAAATGTTACTTGTCTGACTGTCATACTGATCCCAAGTCTCAGTCTCTGGCTGCTCTTGCTCCAGCATGAGCTGCACACCACTATTAAGGACCAGTTTCCTGATGACAATGGTGAACCATGGCTGTACAACATGTGAGGACATGGCTGCTCATAGGATCAAGCAGGAGCACATGTGACAGGGTGACAACACAGCAGCACTATTGGAGGGCAGGGGCAAAGCATTGTCACCCTATAACAGGAAGTGCCAGAGCAAGGACCTCCATGGCAGGATCACCAGGTTCACTTTTAATGAAAACTGGATTTAAAATGAGTGAAAACAGCCTTTGAAATTCCATTAACTTGTTAAAGTTTTTGAGATTTAATCGATTGGGCTTTGAGCCACTTCAGTTATGTCAGAAGGCTCAATTCTCTCGGTTGTACTGATACTTGTTTGCCATACTGAGCTTAGTTTTGGCAATATGAGCTCAAAAGATGACTTAAAATAACAATATAAAAAATAAATCGTATCTCATGGCTTAGAGAATGTAACCTTATGGTTCTAAAATATTGTAGTGTAACCTAAAATCATCCGGAGCATTGCAGTTCATCGTATAGGTCACATGACACTTCAGGATCATTCACACCAGAGGGAAATGACAGAGATTGGACTGGTATCCTCTTCGTTTTGCTGAGGTTTATCAGCTTGGTCCAATAAACAGCAATCATAAGCAACAAAATGTAGGAAAAAGGGAACGGCGTGCTTCAGGCAAGGTACTTACTGTCGTAGTTTTTCAAGTTCTCTTTTTGAATGAAAGTCTTCTGTCCGCATGTGATGAAAGGTGGAACAAACTGCTTCTCATTATCGTCAATGGGGCTTCAAACTGCCAATCTTGCCTTGAATTTTGGAGTGGATTGCACAGTCTGTTGATAGCACACAAAGGGCCTAATTGAGAAATCTTACGCCCAGCATGTAGCAGGACAAATGTCGTTGACATGGCACTACCGCCACTAGATGGAGCTAATGACGCTAATGCTTTGTAAATGGCAATTGCCCAGCTATGTAAGCTGGGTGCAAGATTCATAAATCAGCCCAAAAGTGTATGCTGCTATTCACTGTTGTTTTTGGCTCCTGCATTTGCCATAGCTATGAGCCTTTAATGCCATATGGGCCAATTATTAAAGTAATGGGCCTACACCTTGTAATCAGCTGGCCTGTTGTGACAGCTTGTGTTGTCCGTGTTTGTGGGGCTATGCGCGAGATCTCTGGGGTCATGGCCTGTTTTTCTTTGATTGCTGGCTTTGCTAAAGATCAACGCAATTGCTTTTGAAAACTTGAAAGACCCACCACCAAGAAGATTATCGATGGTCAGACCTTCAGCCCTCCGGACCAGAACTGCTGCAACAGAACCTGCTCCTAATCTGCCCCCATTGCGACTCCTTGATCACAGCTGTGGTGACACTCTGGCCTGGTGACCTCCATCCAGCAGCCCAACTCCTTCAAGGAACTGCAGAAGTTGTCTGCTTAAGTCCCCCAATTGCTTCTATTTGTTGTTTTATGATTTTGGTGTGACTTGACCTTTCTTTCTGTTATTATTTTGTCTGGCGTCATAACCCTGTCCTCTGTACTCCTTGTTATGTTGACTTCCATTGTAGCTCAAGGTGCTGTGGGTAGGTTGACTCAGTGTTAAAATACAACTATGGACAAAAATTAAAAGCATCTTATACATGTAAATACAACTGCATATGTTTTATTAACTTCACACATTAGGGTGATCATACAGGTGAATGGGCCTTCCCCTGATAATGCCCTGTTGTATGATCACCTAAGCCTTGTCACTTACAGGGCTATTCACAAAAGGGTGAATAGCTTGGAGAAGGCCGGAGAAGTGAACATTCTAGGACAATATAGCTGAACTGGAAAGTGAGCTAAAGTGTTCACTTCTCCCGCCTTCTCCAAACGTTCACCCTTTTGTGAATAACCCTCTCAGTGTTGTCACTGAATGGCTATGTACACTGAGGAGGAGGGTTATCAGTGTTGATGTGGGCTATCTTACTGATGAGGGTTATTAGTATTGTCATGTTGACGACCCTCCTCCTTGATACCGGTAGCAAAGACCACACTTAGCGCTACCCCCAGACATTGTAACTTACAGCGCAGTGTTATTCATATTGCTGGGGGAGAGGAAGGAGGATAGTCCCACAGGGTGCCCTGCATTTGTGGGAAGAGGGCACCCTCTATGATTCCTGCCCCTGGTTCCATCACTATATATCATTTGTTAGACCCGTTGATGCAATGAATGGTCTGCCTTAAAACAGATCAGCTTTAATGCACTGTAATGTGTTGCAACCACACAAAGCATAGTGTGATCGAGCCCTAAGTATTTCTACAGCTGGTATGGTTATTGTGTAAGTTTAATAAAACTGCAATAGCTAGGTATTGTATTTATAGAGTAGAAACAATTCTAGTGCACTTTGAAGTACATCTAATTATTTACATCGCTCTATGGTCTCAAGTAGCTCACCTCCATACCGTACAGTCATACACACTTCCTCTTGGACCAGTTTGGGGTCGCCCAATGATTTTGGAGTGTGGAAAATGAAGCAGAACCGACCAAGAAGCCCCACAAAGTGGAATTACAACCTCTTACCCTTTACAACCAACAAGGGCGCCACCATGCAGTTGCCATGGTATTGCACATGTGATCAGCTATGATAACAGCCATTTGAGGGCTTGAAAGTTCAGTTTAATAAGCACATTGGCAACCTTGTCAGCTGGCATGCCTTGAATTTACCTGTTTTGGGGGGTCTAGTTCTGCTTTAAATGTAGAGAGAAAAAAAACTTGTCAGATTGTGTTCTTGGTGGGAGCCGGACCTAGGACACCATGGGCAAAGAGTTCCCATTTTAACTACGAACTACAACAACTAAACTACCTATTATAATCTGTTCAGTTAAATTGTGTCAAGGCTTCAAAAATAGCCATATACAGAAAATTGAATCTAACTAGATGAAAAGGAATCCAAGATTGGCTTCTTTTCAGATTATGAGTGGAAAGAGACCCAGAGAGCCTCCACTTTAGTTTCTTTAAATCATCCCTATTATCCGAATTATCTTCTCGGCCCATTTTATTTTTTGTTCAGTTGATTAGCCAGGTTCTATTAGAAATGGATCCAGTCCCAAATGCTAGCCTGATGCAGTTTCTGGCTGTCATCATCTATGGAATTGGCCATTTCTGCAGTGGATTTTGGATTCAGCATATAAAATATTTGCATGATAGAATTGGTATACCACTTACCAAAAAAAAAATGCCTTTTTGGGAATCTTGAATACCGTAAAAGAACTATTTCTAAGTGAAGTGCGGAAAGAAAAAATAAATATATATATAATATATATATATCTCTATATATCCATCCTTTTATGAAGAGGGTAACTTTGGTAGACATGTAAATTTACTTTATGTTCCGTACTAACAAAATGATTTTCTTTAATCTGGTAATCCTGAAATGCTACATATACAATTTTTTAAACCATACATACAATTTGTAGACAGCAAGTGGTAAACTCTATGGGAGGTCAACCGCTTTCTCTGGACTATTTTACAGCTTTGCTGTATATTAACCTTCAAGAGCAGATTACACACAATGCTGATTGATTCAATGAAGGGACACATGCCTTCTCTCCTCACAGGAATGGGACTATCTAGTTCAGTCAGTTATACAGAGGTTGCTAACACTTACCTATTCTGTAATAAATGTTTATTTGTAAAATAAAGATTTATTAAAAAAATATATTTAATAGCAATCTAAATATTTAGACTTACAATGGAGATTAAAGATTAGTGACCAAAAAAAACCCCTTGTATGTTCCTTTACAGAACACCCGCAGTGAAAGGAATACATGAACTGCCACCTCCTCCTCATTTTGTGAATGCTACGTGCCTGGCTGCCATGCTTCTATGAGTCACTTACCTGGAACATGTGGGCGGGTGAGGACTTCTGATTTTCCTGATCTGAATATTTCCTTCAGGTGATCAGGTCAGCATAACAGCCAGATGACAGAATTTTTCAGTAGGGCCCTAATGGAAGCTCCTATATTTCTTACACAGTAGGTGTACTTTGAGGGTCTTTTGTCACCTCTGTGTTTTTCCATTTATAAAATGGAAACACATTAAAACAAATGTTAACATGGGTTAATGTGCCTTGCCACACATTTGTAATGCGCATTGCACTTTCTATTGGATATCAACGTACATCCCAATGCATGTTGACGTGCTGAGCTTCTTAAAGTGTAAAGACCCTAAAACCCAACTTTTCTTTCATTCTGGATAAAGTGAGGGAGGGTTACAGTGTTTCCTTGACCAGTGATCAACTGATTTCCCACCTACAATGACCACCAATGCAAGGGAGCAGTTTTCCCTCATACCACCAATGTAAGGGGTCACCTCTCCATTAACCACTAATTTAAGACATCACAGATTTTACGGTCTGCTTTTTTTCTGTTTATTTCATTTCAAGAAAATTATTTTGTTTTGGGGGGGGCGTGGTTATTAAATGATCTGCTCTGCATTTGAAATGCACCCATAGGGTACCCCACGTTACTCATTCTTTTATATTTTATTTCTATTTCATTGATCCTGCTAATGCACCGTGAGCTGTAGGTATATTCATTTTTAAGAAGGGCTCCCCTAAAACTTATTTCAAGAGTCCCTAAGGGGTAATAAGGTTGAGATGTCAGATTTGTATTGCTCTCTGGGAAGATTACCCCTCGCTTCCTCATAGGACAAGAGATGGAAATCTCTCTGACAGGTACACAGACAAAAATCAATTTCCAGTCGAGTGAGAATGTGATGAAACCTCTGAAAATGTCTAACTGTCAGGGCCTTCCTGTCGCGGTGACAACCTTACTCCTATTTCATATGTGTATCACAGGAAGTGAGGACAAATCTCTTAAATGAAGTCACAGAGAGAAAGAAAAACCCAACCAACATTTTAATTGTTTCCCACTTTGTCCAAATAGAAAAACAAAAAGTTTGGGCTATACATACATACATTTTAAGCCCCATCCTGAGGCTTTATACAACCTAGAAAGAGGGTATATCCCACCAGCGGGACACTTTCCACACTTTAGTAAACCTCCGGACTAGTCAATAGAAAGTATCTGAAGAAACGTAGCTATTCTAATTAAACAATTTCCGGGGTTAAGGGTCAGGTGGAAGAGGAGGTAATCGGCGTGGTTAGTATGCTTAATATCACTTGTGTCCGAGTCACTGCACAGATAGGGATTTAGTTGCCTCTGCGGTGTCACTCATGAGGTTAAATACCAGAATCACCCCAGTTCTAAAACACAAGATGAGCCTTCTCAATCCCCCTCCAGCCCCTCCTAAAATCTCAGGCTAGACTAACCTGAGAGGTCAGTAAGAGTTTACTTTCTCAGAGGCCCGGTCCCGCAGGTGGACCATCCGCTGTCACTGTGTCCCTAACTCCCGGCCGGGGCCCTGGAATGTAAATCTCCCAATCCTCTTACGGGGAACTTGTGTTTTCTCTGCAGGCGCTTATTCATGGTTTAGATTCTGCTTTACAGCCCAGCCGACTTAATCCCTGTCACTTGTGTCACTGCTAAATAGACACAAGAAAGAAAAAAAACTGTCTAATCTGGGGCAACTTTATTTTCATTATTATCCTGTTTAAGGGAAATGTGACATAAAAATAGATTTGTATCCTATAGGTCACAACAAGTGCATTACAAGGGTCTATTTTAAGCTTCAAAGCTGAACAACAGACAGATATTAAAAAATACCAATAAATGCCATTTTATATTAAAATAAAATGTATGTATTTTGAAATGTAACTGTGCTTGTTTATCTTCAAATCGGTGCAAAGGTGACATTAGGAGTCTAATAGATGCCTAATGTCTCCTGAAAGAGAACCTTGTCAGGCCTCTTGTGGTAGCAATAAAGTTCAGTGAAAAAGCTGAAGTTTAAATAAAAATTCAAAAAAATAAAATGTTAAAGCTCTCCGTCCCGATGTACACATAAACATCGGGTACACCTACATATGAAAATCAAACCTGTTAGGTAAAGCCACGCGCACCAAATGAGAGGACAAATTCTAGGACCATCATCATGCATTGTTAACTCTAAACCAGGGGTCCCTAAATGGTGGATCGTGATCCGGGCACAGACCAAGTGGCGGTTCTTTCCGGACCACTTGCTATCTGCTTTTTTTTTAGTATTCTGCCACCTGCTGCTGTCAGAAAAAAAACACACCATAAAAATGAATAGCTAGATTGCTATTGGCTATTTCATAGTATTTGAGGTTGAATAAAGACATTAGTCCATAGAGTCCAACCTATTAGGATCTCATTCTAGGAGTACCTGTACCCCTGTATATTACGGTCCCTTAACAAATCGTCCAAAAGTTTATTGAACAATTCCACATTATTTGCTGAAATCACCGCCTGTAGCAGTGAGTTCCAGACCCTAACTGATCTTACTGTGAAGAACCCCCTTCGCCCCTTGTGTTGGAATTTTTTTTCCACCAATTTTAGGTGGTGGCCTCTAGTTTTTGTAATGGAGTTAATTTTAAACAGTTTATCGCTAATGTTGCTGCCACCATTGAACATTTTGTACATGGAGATCATATCCCCCCTTAGTCTCCTCACCTCCAATGTGAACATGTTTAAATTTAGTAGCCTTGTCTCGTAGCTCTGGTCCTCCATACCCCTAATTATTTTGGTTGCCCTCCGCTGGACTTTTTCCAACTCAAGGACATCTTTTCTTAGTACTGGTGACCAAAACTGGACCGCGTACTCCGGGTGAGGTCGAACCAATGATCTATAAAGTGGCAAAATTATAGACTTGTCCCTGCAATATATCCCCTTTTTAATACAGGACATCGGGGCTGCCGTCCGTCTT
>NW_017306357.1:776941-777265 GCF_000935625.1 Nanorana parkeri | reverse complement strand
GCTGTCAATCAGCAGAGGAGGACCTGATGGAGAACTTCAGGTCCACCTCTGCTGATTGACAGCAGCAGTGGGCGGGTGCAATAGCTAGTCTGCTATTGGCTATTGCAAATTGAAATAGCCAATAGCAATCTAGCTATTCATTCCTATGCTGTTTTTTTTTTATGACTGACGGCGGCCCCGATGTCAAGAACAAAAAAAAAAAACATAGCAGGGAAATGTTTACTCTGCTAGATAAAGAAAAGAGAAATGTTTATCGTCTGGGAGCCGCTAACTTATAGCGTGAGACTCCCGAAATCCCGAAACATACGGGAGAGTTGAGATGTC
>NW_017306357.1:760618-776706 GCF_000935625.1 Nanorana parkeri | reverse complement strand
CCCCCCTCCCACCAGCCATGAGCTGCATTGCATAGAGAAGCAACGAGACCTAGTGCTGACGTCACTGGGTCCAAAATAAGGTATGTCATGAAAACTGAAGGGTTTTATATAAAAATGTCTGTGGCATGTCAATGAACGGAGGAAGAAGAAACCAGAGAAGGCAAAATATAAGCAGATTAAACTTCTACTTTAACCAACCTAATCTCTCCTTTAGCTCTCTGGATTTTGTGGGTGAGAGCCCAGTGTTCCCAGCTCTATACACTAATGTCACCAATAAAAGGGGATCCCACTCATAATGTTCGATGTTTTTATTCATTATATAATATGTAACAGGAGATGAAGCAACACAAAGGTCAGCAGGACACCCAAACCTCCCAGGTGAGAGATTTGGGAATGATTGCAGGGACATATTAGAAGCCGGGGACTGACTCAACCCACTAGGCTCCACCGATAACTAAAACCTTTGGGGTAGACTTTTTCTGGTATACTGGTTTGATTCTATCTATCATAGAGATGGCAACATCAGCACCCAAATCACCGATTGTAGTCTTGATTTTTGTTTTCTACTGCACAGTGTGAAAATCCTGATTGTACGCTCTGTCTGTGTCCGTGTGCACGCCGACTATCCCCCACGTGTACAATGCGTCGGCCTCTATATATAGACCGTTGGCTGAATGCTGTGCTTTGTTATTTCACAGTTCATTTTAAGTCCAGCTCTGCGTGGGATAATAAAATCAACAAATACATGAAATACCCTGAGATTGAATACACTGTTTATTTAAACTCCACTTCTGGATATTATCTATCTGAAGGGAATGACAGACAGAAGCGTATCCGTTTTCAGAGTCAGGACGGGTAACAGTCAGAGGCGGGAGAAGAACTCATTCAGTCTGTCCGTCACTTTCTGTTACTCAAAATGTGAGACGTTTGCTGACCATCGATGGGTCACTTTTTCATGAGGTGTGAACGTTTCTAATGTCTGAATAGTGAATAATTTAGGAAATGCAAACTGCAGGCATACGCCGGGTAAAATTGAAAAATATGCTTTGGGACGTAAACAGTGAGCAGCTCCCTACAGCTGAGATGTGACCTCTTTCATCCAGACATTGCAGCAATGCTCCAGTCTAGCCCCCTCCCTTTTATCTGTAGTCTGGTGATCCTGGACACATATGTTGGTGATGCCGGAGCACCCACTCAGTTCCCCTTACTGGCCCTCACATATAGTCCAATTTAAAAGGATTTCCGATCAGCCACCAGTTAGATTTAAACCTACCGGGGAAGTCATAATGTGATTGGTCATGTAGAGAGAGGAGTTTACACCACAGGTTGGAGGAAGTGCACTCCTACTGTCCACCTACTGATCCTGTATCCTGTTCAAAGGGGATTGCACAACACAGAACATTTATAACATAACATTTAGACTTAACACATTGGCAGTATTTACTCAATAGCGTTAATAATTAACTGAATGCAGGGGCATCCCTAGAATTCTCACCACCTGAGGTGGAGTGGGGTTTGTTTGTACTGGCAGTGCAGGTCCAGTGGATGGAGGGGGTGCTGGGTGCCGGCAGTGCTGGTCCAGGGGGGTTGCTGATGGTGCAGGTCCTGGTTGGTGGGGTGTGTGCTTGTGGTGCAGGTCTGGGGGTGGGGCATGCACGACACCTCTGTACGGCGTCCCACCCAGCTCACTGACGTCACTGGTTGCCAGGAACTGGGTGGGACGCCAGCCAGATCGTTCTGCCCAGCTCCTGGCAACCAGTGATGTCAGCGAGCTGGGCGGGACGCCAGCCAAAGCATCACAGGTTGCTAAGAGCTGTGGCCGAAAAGAGGCAGCAGGCACACCTGTCGTGCTCCCCCCACCCTTCCGCACATGACCCACTTGGCCCTGACTGAATGTATTTGTCTTTAAAAAGCTCTTCAGCTACAGAGGGGGGGGGGTGTCTTGTTTTAAAACTCTTTTACTGTTTGTTAAAATTGAAATAAAGAAGCTAAAAAAGATGATCGGCACCTTTCTATGACTGTGTGAGTCTCTTCCTCCATAAAAGCTTCTAGCTGCCATTCAGCAATTTTTTTTCCCTGTACACTGAGCCGCACATACGCAGCTCGGTGCACAGACCCGGCATCCCGAGATGCAGTAACTCCCATGTGCGTGAGTTACGTCATCAGGTCCCAGCCAATGTAGCAACCAAAGACTCGAAACCCAGAAGAAGGGCTGAAGCTGGCAGAGGAGGAATGCAACGATGGAGGGGATCAGTCTGCCATCTGATAGGGAAAAGGTGGGGAGAAGACCTGTAAGTGTAACTGTCTTATAAGTCTCCTTCTCTGCCAAGCTGGTCTGTGTGATGGCAGAGCTGTGTAAATCTCAGAAATGGATGAACAGAAATACAAATCACTAGCAGCTCCTTACATGTGTTTCATCTGCATAGTTATTGCTTTGCCTGGCATTAAAGCTGTGTGGGTACACTATAGCCCCTTGGCCTATACAGTGTCAATGTGCCCATGCAGGTCAATATCTCATCATAAGATTCTCCGTTTTAACTGATTTTATTAGGATGTGGTTATGTTTTCAGTCATAATTTCTTCTTTCATGAAAGGGATTATTAGGCTGGGCACACACCTTACAACCATCGCAAGACTTCTGTCTTGCGATGGTTGTAAGGTACTTAAAAAAACGTACGATCTGCCTATGTTGCATAGGCAGATAGTACTTGCGATGATCACAAGCCACGCCCCCTGAGGGGCGGGCTTCCGATTACCGCAATGCCGAACGGGCAGTGTGCGCTTGCGCACACCGGCCCGTGCGGCTGTTATCGTACGGACATGCCACAAACCCGCCGAACATCGTACGATGCTCGGCGGGTTTTCGAACATGTCCGTAAGTTTAAAGTCGTGCGACCTTACAGTAGTAGAGGTCGCACGGCTTCCACACACCTTACGATCATCGTACGATCGCGGGATTTCCCGCGATTATCGTACGATAATCGTAAGGTGTGTGGGGACCCTTAGAGAGATGAGGCAAAACAGTTTTTGTTCCTTCCAATCCAAGAGCAACATGCCGTAATGACGCCATATTTAAACTTGCATGTCCCCTCTAGCTTCCTGTTGTGTCACAGAGGTTCTAACCCTTCTCTGTTCTAACCAAAACATTGAGGGCCCATTTACTTATTTGCCTTGTATGAATGCTCATGCACTAATGTGTGTTGCATTAAGACAGCCCTTTGAAATGAATGGCCAGCCAACGCACACTAACATGACAAAAATCGGACATGAGGACATGACCCAACCCACAGCAATGCTCTAACATGCCTTGCCGAATAATATGGTGAGCAGGTGCGTTACCTTAACATACCGTGTTTCCCCGAAAATAAGACACTGTCTTATATTTTTTTTGCCCCACAAAAACACACTAGGTCTTATTTTCAGGGGATGTCTTTTTTTTAATGTGCAACAAAATGTACAACAATCCAAAGTTATCTGGTATCACTCCACCTGTCACAGTACCGGACAGCGGTATTAGCAGTGCGGACATCAGACTGTGGACAGCGCGGTAAATACGGTACCATTTACCTTTACATTAAGCAGTGCCTTCGGGGGACAGCAGTTGGTGAAGTATGGTACTGGAGTGCTCCCCGTCACTGCGCCGGCCGGAGGGAGTCCCCAGTCATCCCATGATACAGTATGTCCCTGCAAGCTGATACCAACTCTCCTGCTCTTCAAGTTCCCCCTCACATGCTACCACCAAGCTAGGTCTTATTTTCGGGGTAGGTCTTATATTACAGGAATCTTGAGAAATAGTGCTAGGACTTACTTTCGGGGTAGGTCTTATTTTCAGGGAAACAGGGGTGGGGTGCCATTCAAAATGAATAGCCCCCCAGAATCATATAAAACCACCACCCCAGGTACCACTTAAAATGAATAGCACCCCAAAACCATACAAAATCATCACCCCAGGTACCATTAAAAATGAATGGCACCCCAGAACCATACTAAACCACCACCCCAGGTACCATTCTAAATGATTGGCACCCCAGAACCATACAAAACCAACCCCCCAGGTACCATTAAAAATGAATGGCACCCAAGAACCATACAAAACCACAACCCCAGCTACCACTCAAAATGAATGGCACCCCAGAACCATACTAAACCACCACCCCAGGTACCACTCAAAATGAATGGCACCCCAGAACCATACTAAACCACCACCCCAGGTACCATTCTAAATGAATGGCACCCCAGAACCATACAAAACCACCACTCCAAGTACCATTAAAAATGAATGGAGCCCCAGAACCATAAAAAACCACCACCCCGGGTACAATCCAAAATGAATGGCACTGCAATGTATGTTATGTGCGTTACAGCGCACGGCATGTTACCGAGACACAATAGCATATATGAGGCCTCAGTAAAACAGACAGAGATCCAGTTTAAGGTGCTGCTTTTTCTTGGGATACATCTATTATCACCCTGTATTTTGTTGTTGCAGCTCGCTATATGTTTTTTTGAATCATTGTTTTATTTGTGTCGCAGCCATAGTCTGCAGTGCGGTATATTTTTTTAATATATAGAATGTTTATGTAACCGTGTAACACATCACTGGAGTATTACAGTATATATATTTATTATCATTAATCCGGCATTATGCAATGATGAATCTGGCTGCTTTGTAATTAGTACATCATGTTTAATTAATAACCGGAGTAATACAGAGTGTAATTGAGGAGATGTAAAGTGATAGTCCGTTCAGACACTTTCAATATGTTGCTTTATTTATCCTGCACATTCCTGGAGGGGTTTTAAGCTCGTGGGCTACTAAGGCAACAAACATCATTCCAATGAAAATCCCACCAAATCCGAGAGGAGCTGTCAAGAGCGATGAGGAATAAAAATAGAAAGATTAATCTGCTGCTTATTTTCTCTCTCTAAGGCAGGCCCGGTAAAAATTGGCTTTTATCTATATCAAGAGTAGGGGAAGAGGTGTCTCATTGTCTATAGTAACCAGTGTGTACCATGTATAAAGAGTAGGGGAAGAGGTGTCTCATTGTCTATAGTAACCAGTGTGTACCATGTATAAAGAGTAGGGGAAGAGGTGTCTCATTGTCTATAGTAACCAGTGTGTTACACTGGTTACTATAGACAATGAGACACCTCTTCCCCTACTCTTTATACATGGTACACACTGGTTACTATAGACAATGAGACACCTCTTTCCCTACTCTATATACATGGTACACGCTGGTTACTATAGACTCTATACTAACCAGCGAGTAGCATGTATAAAGAGTAGGGAAGGAAGTGTCTTCTTTGTCTATAGTAACCAGCTTGTACCATGTATAAAGAGTAGGGAAGGAAGTGTCTTCATTGTCTATAGTAACCAGCGAGTAGCATGTATAAAGAGTAGGGGAGGAAGTGTATTCATTGTCTATAGTAACCAGATTGTACCATGTATATAGAGTAGGGGGGAAGTGTCTACATTGCCTATAGTAACCAGCGTGTACCATGTATAAAGAGTAGGGGGGAAGTGTCTACATTGCCTATAGTAACCAGCGAGTAGCATGTATAAAGAGTAGGGGGAAGTGTATTCATTGCCTATAGTAACCAGTTTGTACCATGTATAAAGAGTAGGGGGGAAGTGTCTACATTGCCTATAGTAACCAGCATGTACCATGTATTAAGAGAAGGGGGGAAGTCTCTAAATAAGCCCATGCCATGTACTGGAAAAATGCTGCATGTCATTGCATCTTTTTAGTAGAATTTCGCCTCCTCGGTTACCTTTAGGGCCCATTTACAATATTGCATTATGGTTACGTGTGGCAAAGTACAATGTTTCAGTGCAATTCATTTTGAATGCCACCCCAATGCATCAACGCAATGCACCTGCATTACAGCACACCACATCACATGGCAATGCAGAGTAGTGCATCGCGTTGCAAAAAGAAAAAGAGGATCACGTCTGATTTTCGGCTTATCAGGGGGTGTTTTCAGCCCATTCACAATAAGGCTCGTTAACGCACCACAGAAATGTACACGGGCCCTGTGAAAGCATAGACAGGGTGGGGTGTTCATTCACACCTATAAGATCTCGGCACATGCAGCAGGCCAATAACTATATAAAGCAGCGTTTTGCCGAGCCTTTCCTATCCTGAAATGGATATTTTCTGAAGGTATCTGCTGTGAGCAGGTAGGAAGTGGTGTTGAATCTGTGCAACTTTATGCTACACAGACCCACTCCCCATGTTGTACATACAGATCAAGTCACATATTAAAAAGAAAAGCCCCACGGGTGATTACTCAGCAATGACAGCAGTACTTTTCAGGAGACCTGTGCTGTGGAAAATATGTAGACAAACCAGAGCTCTTTCCTGCAGTACTTCTTTTCCTCCTCTAGATGTCCTCAGTCTGGCATCCAGCGTCATTCAACCCACTTCCTCTGAGCCCGGGTCATCCTGGACCTGCCCCCAGCATGCGACTGGTCAGTGAAGGAGAAGCAGCTTAGTGATAAACTAATTTCCCTGCCATTCTGCTTTCACCTCCTATCAGCATGCTTCTTGTCAGCTCATAAACGGATTTGCTCCATGTGCTGCTTCTTCCTCTCACACTCAAGCCCTGCTGTACAAGGTGTGCATGAGGGTGATACCAGGACCTTACACTTCTTGCTTTTAAAAAAAAAAAAAAGGATTACATAATGTATTTTGATTACAGAACTACACAAAACTGTGTGTGTCATATCTGTCTAGAGTTCAGTGAAGAAGGAAACATTGATGCAGTCATTGTTGACCTCTCCAGCTGAAGATGCTAGCTGCCTGGCTTTCATGCTAACCCTTTGTGTCTATACTGACCCAGAACAAGTATTCAAATAAGGAGTTTTGACTTTTCGCTGACCTCCCTGATCTGCATACAGGTTCTGGGTTAGTTCACAGTACCGAACCCAGTGACAGCCTCCTATTCCAGCCATGACGTGTCTACCACACTGATCACAGGTGACGGACTCCCTCTGATTCTTCTTCATCCGCACACTCAAAGATTTCCAGCCAATCGCCTTCCTCTGTCTTCCAGAAAACAACATACACTTCCCAACAAAACGGTTTTGACACTTTGGGGTAAAATCCTTTTGTCCGGGACTCTTGGAGTTTAAAAAACAAGGCTGATACAAGCCGAGGGGCTTAAAGGAGAACCCTTTGTTGAAGAAACACTGCGAGTTTTGCTTTCGGACAATGGTGTTTCTCAAATTTCTTCCAAAAACCTGCACTCCATCTGTGATCTCAATCCACTCTCTTTTCATTGCTTTCTCAATGCGCTCGATAGAGGGAAGGCAGATGCAGAGGACTGGGCCTGAATTTTAATGATCGCCTATTACCTGAAATCAAATATCACATCAAGAGGTTTCTACTCGGCTCCGGGATTAAAGGAAATCTTCAGCCGCATTCAGGGGAGTCAGAGTCCTTCTATAGTAGTAGTTTGTATATAGTCATAAGCTTTACTATGACCTAGGGATGCACCGATAACCGCTGCAATATTTTTTCTTTCGGTACTCGCCAATACCGAATACCGATACCGGAAGTCAAATTAAAGAAGCTGGGTGGCCTGTAATGACTCAACGCCCGGCTTCCTAAATAGCCAGGAAGGTGGGCGGCGAGTCATTACCATCCCCTGGCTTCCTGATTAACTGAGATGCCGGCTCCATGCTCCCTCGGCAGGTGAAGAAGAAGCATAAAGCCAGCTTTCTGGCCAATCAGGATGCCGTGGGGCGAGTCATTAAATTATACAAGGTGACGAAGAAGCATGGAGCCGGCTTCCTGGCCAATCAGGAAGCAGGGGGGGGGGGAGTCAATACATTACACCAGGTGACGAAGAAGCACGTAGCCGGCTTTCTGGCCAATCAGGGGGTGGGTACTGATTCGTCACCCAGCTTCCTGATTGGCCAGCTTCCCGCCTCAGAGGTGCTGGTGTGGCAGAGATGCCATGGTGATGTGTTTGCTGTACTACATTTGATTTTGGATTCATATCTGGAAATAATTACAATAAAGCTGGACGATTATGGATACCGGTCTTTGTGCGGCTGATTGTACAAAGAGCTGTTAAAGGAGTGGCAGCACACTGTACCCTGCCCCCGGCATACACAATAACCGACAGTCAGAGGTGGAGTTGGAGCGGTGAGTTCTTGATGCTTTTTTAGATATTGTTGTAAATATGTGTTCAATCTGTCAATCCTCCTGGTAATGCTTCTGACACATTGGCTGGTTCTGGGATGACTGGCAGGTTGTTGCTTGCCTATGGTTATTGGGAAGATGTTTGCGTGTCCTTGGTTTTCTATAAGGGCAAGTCCACCCAAAAAATTGATATTTCAATTTTGGGCAGATGCTGGAGAGTGAAACCACCTGACACTTTCTTATATATCTTGGGGACTCAATTGGTGATATCTCTGTCCTTAAGTTCCTGGGTCAGCATGCCTGCTGTGGCCATTATGAGAAGCTCCCACTCTCCCTGATGGATATTCATTTATAATATGGAGAATGCAATGGGAAGGAGCATGCAAAGGTGGGTGGGAACACCCCAAACTTCTTGGTGGACCTGAACAAAGTCAGGAATTATGGAAGGAGATCTCACTGTTATGAGTATCAAAGTCATGTAAGACTTTAGGAGTGACTCAGCTGACTTGGTACCACCTATAATGGATTATCATTTTTTTTTTTGGGTGGACTGACCCTTTAACTTTTTTTTTAAATTAATTTTACCTGCCATTGTAACTTATATGTAGTGCACAGGTGCATGACTAGGTGCATAGGTGAAATCAAAAGTTTAAATGTGCCTGAAATTTGTCAAAAAAATCATTTTTTGGCATTGGAGTCAATGGGAAATGTGAAATGAAGGTGGTTTATAGGGGTGCAATGGACTGTTAGGGGTTACAGATTCTCCTCCCAACTATGCTCAACCTGTTTATGTGCCAATAAGCAACCCATTATTAGCCCAATGATTCTACGCTAATGACAGCCAACTAAAAAAAACCTTAACACTAAAGTAAAAAAATTACCATCAAATGGATATAAAAAGGAAGAATTGCCAATAACATAAATCTCCTTAAATCCCTCCTGCCACAAAAAAATAAAATAAAGAAAATTATTTAAATTAATAATATTAAAATACATTTATTAAATTAAATGTATTCAAGTTAATACAATTTTATTTATTGTGTAAGCAAATTTCTCCTCAACAAGCAAAATTAATATATTCAGCTTCAGCACAATCCCTCTGATGTAAGTTGGTTATGTGACAATGAGTGCTCTTGCCCATTTTTTAAAACTTAAAGTGACATTAAACCCTCAGATTTTTTAACATAAACCAATACTGTAATGTGTACCTTACTGTAATCCATGGTTGTTTCCCTTCTCTTTGCTGCTCTTCCTTTTAAATCCTCATGTCTTTTCATGCTTGGGGAGAACTTCCCTTTGCAGCTCAGGGCCTCTTCCTGTAGTGCTGGCTCAGGTTGTGAACCTACACACAGACACCATGTATCCATTCCAGAGACAAGGCATTCTGCTGCAAAACAGAAGTTCTGCAGAGCATGAGAAGAGATACGGATTTAAAAGGAAGAGCAGCAAAGAGAAGGGAAACAACCATGGATTACAGTAAGGCACACATTACAGTATTGGTTTATGTTAAAAAAACTGAGGGTTTAATGTCACTTTAATATAAACTCAACAAACACAACTTATAAAGGTTCCTCTTTTCAATCTCAGAAAATTTGGAGGCTCAAGAAACACTGCTATATATCTTAAACATATGGAAATTAATTACATCAATTACATCAAGCATAAGACCTGGGTAAAGGTATTGCCTGTGACAACCAATCAAAAGACTGCATCCCATTTCGAAGGAATCCAGCAGCTGAACCTGGATTGGTATGGCCAACACCTCCACTTCCCTCTGGTCCTACACAACATGACAATTGTTTGTTTACTGTGGTGACTGTGAATGGAAGGATAATCAGAACAGTTCCGCCGATGAAGCTTATATAATAGGATTTGTGTAAGGGACCAGATAACAATTATTGATGACTTATTTCCGTGTTATTTTACTAATTATGCCACTGGAAAGAAGCTAAGAGGCCCTGCGCTTTGAAGTCAGCCCTGACAGGGTATTAGGACCAGTGATCTGCTGTTCCTCCTGCCCCCTCCCCGGGGGGCTATTGTCACCACAATACTGTACACTCACAACTGTTACTGCTTCTGTCTCCAACCCCCCACTGCACCTCCTGAGGACACAATGACCAGGGCAGATTTAAGCCAGCCGATAAATTGGAAAGAGGAGATTGTCAGAAGCTTTTAATCCGGGCCTGAGGGGTGACGAGAGGAAGACGCGAATTGGTTTTAAATGACCTAAAACTGCACACAATGGCCGCAGCCACTCAGCCACTGAGGGGTGGGTGGACAGACTGGGCACTTGCCACTGACTCCACAGCATGTCCTGTTACTGGCAGAGTGGAGGGGCATTCATCCTTCCAAGCCAAGGGGAAGTCAAACATTGTTAAAAGGGGATTTGCTGGGAGAATTAAGAGGACCCAGAGGGTTCCCCTCTGTCATAGCAGGTGAAGGGTATTTCCTTGGCTGTAGATGCTTCTGTTGTAGTTGCCAAGTTGCCAAATGGCCCTGGTTTCCAAGCACCGTCCTGGGATGCTGGGATCTGCAGATCTGTAACTGACCCTGTTTTACTAGATTAGTAGAGCATGCTCACATTGAAAATTAATTTTCAGTTTTCACTTATCTTAGTAACATACAGGGGTACAGGTACACTTAAGAACAGGATCACACCGGGACTCATACACATGCATACACATGCAGAATCACATGCATACACGCAATAGGTTGAACTTGATGGACCTGTGTCTTTATTCAACCTCAAATACTATGTAACTAGTAAATGAGGGTAAACAGGTGAAAATCGACTTTGCAAAGAACAGCCAATCATAAGCAAGGAAAAAAAGAATACAATTAATAATAAGAAAAGAAAGAAAAAACAAAAACAAGATTTTTGCTCGCACATGATTGGATAATAGGCGTCACCACAACTTCACCTAAGCTAAGTGAAAATTCACTTTGCACAGTGAACATGCTCTAATCCTTTAGTAAATCAACTCCAAAGCCTCTGCAAAGACCTTTAATTTAAAGGAGTGTTACAGAAAAACTCTTACCTGTTTGCTTGAAATAATATCTGTAACATTTTTTAAAAACTTTTTTTCATGTATTGTTTTAAATTGTATATGTACACGATGGTTGCCATAATCATCCTTTACACATTCAGGTTCTGCTTCCTTGCTGATATTCTGAACTCATTGGAAGTCGGCCAGGAGGGGTCTGTCTCATTGGAAGCAAAAGACTCTCTGCAGCCTCGGATGAAATGAAACTCCCACAATGGCCCTGATAGCTAGAGACTATTGGCTGATTTTATTATTACAGGTATTTATATAGCGCCGACAATTTACGTGTTGCTTTACAGGGGGGCCTGTGCAGGCATTGCAGGGAGTAATCATTGGAGGAAATTGTGTGGGCAGCGACTACCTGGCCCCCCTGCTGTCCGTATAGGAGCCCAGGCCCAGTACAGGAGGGCTGACTGTATCCCGCTATCGACGGCCCTGGCAACGCATCAAGAAACATGTTGCATGCATTTTATGTGTCTTGATGCTTGGGCAACAGCTATTAATGAGCCCTGGATAAAATACTATTCACTCCAAGTCCTAAATTTAAAAAACACTCAACATGCGCCAATTTGTATTAACATAGCATGTCAACACACAAACGGAAGACATGTTCACACATGACAATGCACCTGCTTAATGCTACAAAAATAAAACATCTCTAAGCACACACATAGATCTAGACGGGGCCTTACGGAGCTACAAACATACTCTGAGATATTTGACATTGTTGGGACATAGGAGTCTACATCTATGAACTCCGCCATAGAGGGAAGCAATTAAATGTCAGCAGCCTGTTTACTGTGGAAACACTGGAGAGGGACTCAGTAGTTTAAACTGTTTTTATTATTATGTATTTTTGTATTTATTCATGTATTCATATTATTCCAAAATAGTCCTTTTTTTTTTTACAAATATCTTCTGTTCCGATTAACTCTTACATCTATTACATTGAGAGCATTAAAATTGATTTTACATAAACCATGACAATGATGTGATTTAGGTACAAGGACCATTGATGTATAATTTTATAAATAGATTTTTAATAGACAACGTTCTTCCCCCGTAGATTAAATGAATCATCTTTCATCTGGGTTATTGTGTAGAAAGCCATTCTTTCAGGTACAGTTGTTTATTTACATCATGTATTTATAGCATTGGAGTGGATTATTAGACTTTGCAGAATTAGGAATCCAACAGATTTCATAGAAAACAATTGACAACTAGTTGAAAAAAAAAATTCAGATTTTAGAATTAGCTAAAAAAAAGGAATTTGAATCAACTGTTTCAACCTGTGTTGTTTCCCCCACATTAGCACTGTATCACATGTTAATCCAGTATTGCTGTATTTGTACTGCTGCGTGTTGTAACACTCTGCTACATTTTTGTGTACTACACTACTGCTTTGTTCCCAACTTTTATGTTCTGGTGTGTTACATGTAAATCTTTTGTATTTTTAAAATCTTTAAAAAAAAAAGGAAACCAACAAAAACTAATATATTATATATTAAATTTAAAAGTAAAATATATATTTACACATATATTTTTTACACATATAGAATACCTATCTGCTCACAAACCACTCACTGATCTTACTATTGCATTCAACATAGCAGACATCTAGAGTTTATGGGTGCCCAATACACAGACCGATTAAAGTAAGCAATGTGACTTTTGGATTTTGTTTGTGACAGAAAGCGGAGCTGGATCAGGTACTTCCAATTGTCCAAAGTGTTCATTGTTGAATGTATTAGAGCCAATTCTTTTATGCTATGGAGGTAATGGGAAAAATGTCACCTGCATGGGCCACTAAAACCTGTGCGCTAATTCAGGCAGACAATTTCCTTACAGTGCGAGACTTCTTGAAGGATTGACAGATGTGTCACTTTCACAGTTCTTGGAGAGATGTTATAAACAGAATTTTATTTTCTACAACATCATCTTTTAGATAAAATGTTGTAGGAAAATTGTACAATTAAAGTGTATGTAAACCCTAACAATGAACTTCTCTTATTTGCTCCCTCTCGGTCTGCTAAATACAGCATTGGAAGTGTTTTTGTTATATCTGTTCTATAAGTGCAAAAAATACCTGTGATTCTGCAAGACATCTTGTGAACTGATAACTTTCTGTGCTCATTGCCTGTGAAGAAGGAAGGGTTATGGAAATGAGAAGGGGTTATGGAGATGAGAAGGGGTTATGGAGATGAGAAGAAGTTATGGAGATGAGGAGGGGTTATTGAAAAAGTTATGGAGCTGAGAAGGGGTTAGGGAGATGAGGGGGAGTTATGGAGATGAGAAGAGGTTATAGAGATGAGAAGGGGTTATGGAAATGGGAGGAGGTTATGGAGTTGAGAAGGGGTTATAGAGATGAGGAAGGGTTATGGAGAGGAGAAGTGGTTATGGAGAGAAGAAGTTATGTAGATGAGAAGGGGTTATGGAAATGGGAGGAGGTTATGGAGTTGAGAAGGGGTTATAGAGATGAGGAATGGTTATGGAGAGAAAAAGTTATGTAGATGAGAAGGGGTTATGGATATGAGGAAAGGTTATGGAGATGAGGAAGGGTTATGGAAATGGAAGAAGTTATGGAGCTGAGAAGGGGTTATGGAGATGAGGAGGAGTTATGGAGATGAGAAGAGGTTATAGAGATGAGAAGGGGTTATGGAAATGGGAGGAGGTTATGGAGTTGAGAAGGGGTTATAGAGATGAGGAAGGGTTATGGAGATGAGAAGGGGTTATGGAGAGGAGAAGTTATGTAGATGAGAACGGGTTATGGATATGAGGAAAGGTTATGGAGATGAGGAAGGGTTATGAAGATGGGAGAGATTATGGAGATGAGGAAATGTTATGGAGATGAGGAAATGTTATGGAAATGAGGAAGAGTTTTGGAGATGAGGAAATGTTATGGAGATGGGAGAGATTATGGAGATGAGGAAATGTTATGGAGATGAGGAGAAGTTAAGGAGATGAGAAGGGGTTATGGAGATGAGGAAAGGTTATGGAGATGAGAAGGGGTTATGGGTTATGCTTTTTAATTCTAATTTGGAGTAAGTGTGTGGACCTTTCTTTTGTATGAACCAAAATCCCTACAGCGTATTACATGGAGCTTGTCTCTGAACCTGCAGTGCCCATCGGGAGTGCAGTGCTATTCAATATATACAAAGTGCAGGTGTAAAACTGAAACTACACTCTAGCTCTAGTGTCTGGTAAGATGGGTAAAGTTTGTGAGAGTTGGAGCTAGTTCATTATAAATTTTTGTGTTCATTGTGAAGACTGGAATGGGTGGTTCCTGTTTTGGGCACATGATAGATAGATAGATAGATAGATAGATAGATAGATAGATAGATAGATAGATAGATAGATAGATAGATAGATAGATAGAGTGTGGCAAATTATTATTTGATCCCCAGCACATTTTGCCCACTTACAAAGAAAATCTTGCATGGAGCTCCAGACCGTGGGCCATTGATGGTTATTTTGTATTCCTTCCATTTGCGAATAATCGCTCCAACAGTTGTTTCCTTCTCACCAAGCTTCTTGCTGATAGTCTTGTAGACCATTTCTGCCTTGTGCAGGTCTACAATGTTGTCCCTAATGTCCTTTGACAACTCTTTGCCCATGGTGGTGAGGTTTGAATGGAAGAAATACATTCTGTGGACAGGTGTCTTTTATATACATAACGAGTTGTCGTTAGGAGACCCTTCTTTAATTGCCAGGACTAATCTGTGTACCACATAGCCAGTCTGTGGGTCATCCTCCCATGAAGTCCCTTGTGCAGGCACTTTCTGTTCCAGAGTGAACACATTCTGTTTCTGTTACCCAGTTGTGGTCCTGCATTGCCACCCAGCCACACAGGCTTCCCATGGAGACTACAAGTGACCGTTTCAACACACAATACACTGGCATAATCCATAGTTGTCACCATTAGGAAACCCACCCTGAGAAATGCCATGCAGCCATCACTGGAGTACATGTAGACAGGAAGGGGCTACAAAGAGCCTGCAGGAGATCAGCAGCACTGAGATGCAACAAAGGATGAAAAAAAAGTGTTTTTTTTAAATTTAATATGACAACTGTTTACCATACACAATGCATTAGCAACATAAAGTACATTTGCTTGGGGTTTACATCTACTGTAATGCCTGGATAATGCAATTACAATGAGCGGAGTCTAAACTGCAGATGAATGATGAATGAGTTTATGTCCTATTTATGTCAGAGGATAATTATGCTAAAATATCCAGATTGCAGAAAACATCTGTATTATTCCTAATTATTATAACAGTCTACAATCTGCTATAATTATAATATTGGTACAATAATATTCTGTGGAACATTTCCTTCCAGCTTCTTATGACAGTTTCCCAGCTGCTAATGGATCCCACAAGCATCTAGAAAAGTCCTTTCTCTTCAGCCCTTAGAAAGCTCTACGTGAGACATTTTTATACCTTAATTAAACATAACATCAGTTTCACATCAATATATGTTTCCAAAAACACCCAGTGAGTGTTTATTGCTTCTCCATAAAGGAAGATACTGAATTAATAAATGTTTGTAATTAGCAGCATAAACAACCTGGCCTCCCTCCCCGGTACATTTAACCATTGTAGTGCAGCCCATGTACCTCTCAGTAGCTCAGCAATTCATTCATCCCAGCGCCGGATGGGTTAATTCATTTTGGGTATGTGTGTGTATGTGTGTATGGGGGGGGGGGGCTTATTTTTTTCTGAAATACTTATTCGCTTTTTTTTAAGGGAAAAAAGATGGAGGGGTAATATTAATGATTGTAATATTGGTTTGGAGGTAATTACTTTTAATGTCAGAAAGATTAAGGTTAATATCATCTCTATTAGGCTGCTGCTTGATAATTAAAAGTGGTGGGAGGCTTCTGGGAACA
>NW_017306357.1:759595-760192 GCF_000935625.1 Nanorana parkeri | reverse complement strand
TGTCACTTCAGCATTAACAAAGGGGAGAGAGGCAGCAAATAAACGTTAATTTAGCCCATTAAATATGGATCACAATCTTTATTTATTTTTGTCATTTCATGTTTAAAAAAAAAGCTGAGAGTGACTAATAAATTGTTTCCAAAACTTGTATATTGTATTACTAAATCACAATCTAATTCTGGGCTATGTATGATTTTTTATGATGTTTGACACCTCTGTTGAGAAATTGTAAAAGTTTAAAAGTTGAGGATTATCTATCTATCTATCTATCTATCTATCTATCTATCTATTCTGTTGAGAAATTGTAAAAGTTTAAAAGTTGAGGATTATCTATCTATCTATCTATCTATCTATCTATCTATCTATCTATCTATCTATCTATCTATCTATCTATCTCTATCTATATAGACATGTTACAACTAAATCATACAATTTGATACATTGTTATAAAATAGAAAATTGTAAATAGTCAGTGTTCTATATGCTGATTTAGTACTATCTATCTATCTATCTATCTATCTATCTATCTATCTATCTATCTATCTATCAACCAATCATCATTGCCTTATTGATATATATCAAATTTTATATATTATA